>NW_025920504.1:0-72500 GCF_902686445.1 Sciurus carolinensis | reverse complement strand
TTTTTTTTGTAAAATTAAAAATACTTCAAAATAGGAAGTCTTTAAAATTATTCTTTGCCCCTGTTTCACTCACACCCCAGAAACAAAAGTTCAACAATGCTTTCAATGTGCTTTGTAGAACATAAACCTTGCAAAAGCTACAGTGACTTTTTTTTAAGGGAAAGCTTCTCTCTCCTGTGTGTGACTGACCCCAGCCCATCTGGCTGACTTTGATCAAGTCCACCCTCCTCTGAGCATGAGAAGACCTGGCACAGACCACCTTGGTACCCCCAGAGCCTTCTCTCGCAGAGGTCCAAGTCCCAGCAAATCACAGGCTGTTCTGGGTTGCAGCGATGTTCACAGCCCACCTGAGGACAGAGGGAAAGTGCCCTCACCTGACTGGAGCAGCAGCCTCCGAGTCCCTGTGGGCTTTTGAGATGCTCTACTATAAAATCCTGCTCTGGTGGCTTCATGACCCGGGACTCCATGGCGTGCAGTGGCCTCAGCGTTCTACCCGGGAAATGCGCTCAAACCTATAGCAGGGCCAGGAGGCGGGGCTCCAGCACTGCAGGTGCATCCTGGCACAACAGCCCTAACCCAGGGCATGCTAGGAGGCCAGGTGGGGAGCTCAAACAGGACTGGAGGGTGAATGCTGTGTTGCACTGCTGTCTTAAAGAATCTTGGCCCTGCAAGAGGCTGACACTGTCGAGTTGTCCTCACGCTACAAATGTGTAATTTTCTGATGTTAACTTTAAGAGTAATAAGTAGTGTTGTATCTGCCCTTTTGAGTCATCCTGTGTAAGAGGAAAAATTGCTCCCCCTCGCCCCAAGGGGCCCTCTGGGCACCATACCATGGCCCTGGTGCTGGAGAATTGAAACCAAAACTGCAGAGGCCTCTGGTCTCTAAGCACACTTGGCATGCATTTGCACTTACAAATACACTTGCCTCTTCATCGAAAGTGACATTTGCTGTCATACAGCAGAAAATCAAGAATACAGCGGATAGGTCAGCATAGAAACCTCTTTGCTTTCCCTGCCTGTGTTCCGCATGCGGGAAAACAGTATGTCAAAAAGTTTTAGAATGTAAACTCCAGGAAAACATGTTTTACTAAAACCACAAAACCAAACCAACTTTCCCTAGTACCAATAAGAGTGCGTAGCATTTCACAGGTACTTAATGATATGCCAACCTAAAATCTTTATTAAACAGACACAGAATGAGGGGAATGATTGTTTGAACACTTCTTTCATAATCCCTTTTCTAAAATGATTGTCAACTACATATCTGAACTGAAAACTAAATACTCTGGATTAAAGTTCTCAATTGCCAAAATTTTATAACAGAAATACTTTAGCAAAGTAGTTCCTATCTAAATAAACTACACCAATACTCAATTTTGTATAAAGTACTGCTTAAAATGCATAAATACTGCAATTATTTTATTCTATCTTTAAGCAGATTTTAATAAGACAATATAAGTCTAGCAAATTTGAAAAACATAGATCGGGTTTAATACATTATTAGCATTTAAATAACATAAACCACAAAGTTCTTTCCTGAAATGTAACTCAAACACAGTTCTTATAATAGCTTCAAGCCACTTTTAAGTGTCTTTGAAATAGCAATACTGGAAAAATCCGCTTACATGTCATTTAGTCAAGTTTCTTGGTTAAAATCTTTGAAGTTTTTAATTTTAATACTTTAGGACTACATGAAATCTATTTAAAAATTCTTTAAAAGCACTTGCATTTACTTAGAATTTATTCTAAAATCAAGACAGCATTAACTGTCTCAGCTAAAAATCACAACACACTATTTAAATCAATTTAAATAGATTTCCAAAGGAGCAAATTCTAAGTATTAAATGTACTTATATGTGGTCTACTGTTTCCTTGAAGGTTCAAGTAATTTAACTGAAAAATTTGGATTAGGTTTATTTTCATTACCTGACTTTGTGACCAAGTAGATTTAGTCATGGATATGCTGGTGTTCCATCACTCCTTACACAAACTGCACATCACATCCCTGTAATCATCTCTAACAGATGGTTTCACAGGTATTCACTATAGGATACCTTATTTCTAAATTGCCATACAACAGGGAATAAACCTGTCTTTCCTCACTAAAAAAACAAGAGGTATGGTCACTGAAAAGAACACAAAAGAAGGGAGTCAAAATCCATGATGGCAATATATAAAATTTTGTGCTCTAATAAAATTCTTTGTTGTTCTACATTGAGTAAGCCAATAAAAACACCTTTCTTTAGTAGTTTGGTTACACTTCCTTTGACACAAACCATTTCTATTGCATATCAAACTTGTGAAAATTATGTGGCAGTTTATAGTATAGACCTTTCTTTACTTGTCCTCCTTATGTCTAGTACTAAAATGAACAATTAAATACACAAGTAATGAATGTTTAAAATGTCATGGCTATTATCAATTGTCACTTTATTTCTCCTATAAAATTCATCAGAAAAAGGTACTGCAACAATCTAGTATAAAGCAAATCTTCAACCAAATAACATGGTATAGGCCTTTTGAAAATATTTATACTTTATCACAAAAGCAACAAGGAAAAATTCAATTTATTGTCAGGACCAAGCTGAAGTTTTTGAGGTAGTAGAGACACATGACAGAAAATTTAAAGAAAAATCTAAGGAAATATAATCAACTTGTTTCAAATGTAAATATCAATACCTTTTGAAAGGGCTCAGGAAGCTACATATTTTAAGAAAAGAAGGTGCTCTAAAATTTAATTTGTGACCATACAGGAGGTGTAAAGATTATAGAAGAACACTTTGGTTAATTATCTTCTGTGTCTCTATGCATTCATAATTGAGTCTCTACACATAAAGGAGCCCACTGATAGTTAAGATTACCAAACATATTTCAGATCTAAAATAAAATTATCCAATTGTGGTCCCTTATTCAAATGGTAAATACATCCATGCAACAAGTTAAAATATCTTTAAAGGAACTAAAAGTAAATTGCATATATCCTATTTCTTCAATAGTCTGTAAAGGTCTATTTCTTATAACAAAATAAGATATTATCCCATTTTACTACAGATATGTCAGGAGTAGATAAACACAAGATACCTGAAATACACCAGTGTTTAAACTTTTATTTCACACCATGCAAGGTCAATTATAACACACTAAAAAGTGATAAGTGCTATAAGCTGCAATTTTACATTTATACATTGGAAATGTTCATTTTCAAAATCTGAACATAATTACCATATTATCTGTAACAGCTACACTTCAAATCAACTGCTTATACAGATAAAATTTACTATGAAAAACAATGATTTTTTATCTGGCCACATTCTATGATACTAATTCTTCAACTAACAGATCCTTTGAGAGAACCAAATGATTCAATCTTTTTTTCACAGTATCCAAACTGTCCCTAACAAACCCAAATACTATAAGCTAAAGACCAAATGTTCTGCTTTGTTCAATGCCATGTAAATTGAGAATTATTAGTGTTTGGTCTCAATTGGCTGCACAGAGTAAGCCAGGAACAGTATGTTTCACATCAAAGTTCTCACCTTCAAATATATCTCAATAAATGGACTGTCCTCCTGTTCCATCACATTTTGTGATATCTCCCCCAAAAGAATGATTTCAATTAATAGGAATCCTGAGTAAAACATAAAATATACATAGAAATGGCCACTATAGGGTAAATCCTGACCACCCATTTTCTTTAAGAATGCATTTTGAAAATTAAATACTTATTTTTGAATGAAGATAAAAATAAAAAGTCCTTTTTTCCACACTTTTCTCCAAGTTCCAGTATGTTTTAGGTGTTAGAAATTTGGACCCTTTCGAGTTTGAAACTTCTGGGCAGAATTAGGGAACCAGTGATGATGACACTCTTATTTGGGAAAGCTAAATAAATCTTAAGAAAACTACATGATGTGGTCAAGAAGAAATTCACAAATTATCCAAGTTACTGTGGTGTACATTCTTCTTGACTTCAATTACTACAGGTAGTTAGTACTTACTTGGCAAACAAAATCTGGAATTACTCTGTGAAAAATAGAGTTCTTAAAACCAAAGCTCTTCTCTCCAGTGCACAGTGCTCTGAAGTTCTCAGCAGTTCAAAAAACAACATTTGAAAATAATTCAAATGTTCACCATCCACACAAACATCAAAAAATACCACAGGATTTGTCTCCTTTGATAACTCTGCTGCCATAGATACCTCTCTATGGAGTTTCAATAAATTTTGTTGACATTCTTCAAATTTTTTCTTAAAAGTCTCAGTCATTTCTTTTGTTTTAAATCTCACTGCAAGTTGTTTCACATTTGCTTTTCCATCTATTGGAAAAACAAGTGACCAGAATATTAACATAACTTATAAATTGTTTTATGTTCCTTATGGTTTTTAGAAAAGTCCAAAAAAGTAAGAAAATTAGCATCCAAAATTAGAAACTCACTAGCATAATCTCAAGCAGTCATAACTAAAGCATTATTTGAAATATTTACAGGTTTTACTCTCATTGTTTTGGTGATAACATGGTTTGCACACACTTTAAACACCTGGCCTCTTCTCATTAGGATCTGATAGTAATTTTTCATTGTATGCCAAAGAATTTTTATATCTCCAACTCCTTGCTCCTTCTACTGACTGACATCTCTATCCCACCTATAAAGTTTGGATCTGTCTTTAAACAAAATTTCTTCATCTTTTTCTCCAGATTTTACTTCTACCTATGAAAAAAGATGAACTCATCTGTAAGCTGATGCTTATAATTCCATAACAAATTTCAAAAATCTAAATTTTTAAACAGATTTTCCTTGTAAGGATATTAGTTTTTACTCTATAGGTTAAGAGGCTTTAAAAAGTGCCGGTTCTTGAAAAGAAATATTAACTACTGACTGAGGTTGAAAAATGACAAAATAATTTTCCTAAAGTAACATTCTTGTCCAAAAACTGTAAAAGGTTACTTTTTACTGAAATGACTTTGGCAATTATGGAAATTACTTTATTCCCAGATATACAGTGTGAAAGCAAACATGATATTCTAACAACATATGAAAAAAGTTTTCTTGCCAACAATTGCATATACTACTTACAAAGCAAAATCTATACAAAGTTTAAAAAGAGGGCTCAGGTATAGGTTTGTGATACAGCACTTGCATAGTATGTCTGACATCCTTGGGTTTTATCGCCAGCACTGCTAAAACAAGAAAAACAAGGAAAAGCAACCAGAAGTATGCTTAAAAGCTGAATGCCTAAGCCAGGCACAGTGGTAAATGCTTGTAGTCCCAGTAACTCTTGAAGCAGAGGCAGGAGGATTTCAAGTTCAAGGCCAGCCTCAGCAATTTAGTGAGAACCTAAGCAACTTAGCAAGACCCTGTTTCAAAATAAAAAAAAAAATAAAGAACTAAGGATGTAGCTTAGTGGCAAAGTACTCCTGGGTTAAAGCCCCAGTACCAAAAACAAAAGACAAAAGTAAAAACAAAACAAAACAAAACAAAACAAAAAAAGAAAACACTGATGTCTAAAAAATAGAGCTACTACTTCAGATTATAAGTATTCTGAAAGAAAACAACCATAGTCCTAACCAATCAATCCAGGGTAAGTTTTGAGCTTAAAATGAAAATTAAGTAATTAGTAAAATTTTCATTCCCTGACATTTACTTCTGATAATGACACTACTGGTTCAAAATCAAAATCTTCACTATGAACTACTTCTTCATCACTACCATCTTCATCTTCACTAGCTTTACTGGTTGTCTGTGTTCCAAACACAGTTGCTCCAGTATTTGCCCACTGGAAATTTTTATCTGAGGAAAAAATGAGGATATGTAAACCACATAATCTACTTTTTAAAGGTTTTTAAAATCTTGCTCTTAGATTATTAGTGCTAAATTATCATTTTCAACAACCGAGACAACTATTAAAAATGTTTAAAATAAGCCAGGTAGGGTGCTTAGGGAGACAGAGATTAGAGCACTGAAATTTCAAAGGCAGTCTCAGCAATTTGGTGAAGCTTTAAGTAACTTAGTAAGGTTCTCTCTTTAAATTTAAAAGGTTGTGACTGAAGCTCAGTAAAGCATCCCTGAGTTCAATTCCAGAACCAACCCCAACCCAAAAAAGTTTAAAATATTCTGGCAAGGTCAACTCACACACAAATCTGCAAGAAATTTATAATTTTAGTTACTATAACAAGCACATCTTAAATTAAAGCAAGAATTCAATACCCAAGAAAACAAATATAATCTGATAATCTGCAATTAAACAAAACAAAACAAAAAAGAACTGAGAAAGCCAAAAGCTATTTCTGTGAAAAGACAAGCACACTGATTCCTGATTCCTTTCAAACCTTAAGAACAAAATAAATTAAGTAAAACAAAGTAAAAAAGTAAGAAAAGAGGATGGTGAATGGAGTGATCTCACAAAAATGGAGAAGTGATGGTGAGGACAGAATGTAGTGAGTAAGATTTATTTAAGTAAGTCTTCCTCCTTATGTTTTTCCTATTTTATATGTTAGTTTGCAATCATGATAGAGTACTTGGTTATACTGAGCAATAAGCAGCAAACACACCAAATTTCATTTGGTTTTTTTTGCAGAAAACTGTACCCACTATAATGTTATATGTGCTGACTTATTAACTCTTTTACTTTTTAGGCTATTAGGAAAAACAAAAATAAAGAAACATGTTAAAGGGGAGTTCATGAATTCTAATGCAACATCATATCCCAAAGTAGTTTACTGCTTCTACAAGTAGCAAAAGCTGTGAAAAAAGGTGTAACTAAGTGGAGATAATAGTTATTTGAATTGCATTAATCATTTAAGCATATACCTTCAATAAAATTTATCCCATAGATCAACCATCTTATATAAGAACAATTTAGATGGTTCAGACATGAAATTTACATGATTTCACAGATATGAAAGACATAAGAATGAGAAAAAATGAATAGCCTTATTCTAATAATCTTGAAACAATTAAATGATGAAATCATTTGTACAAATGTACTGTTTTATAGAAATGCTACCAAATAGATTAAAAATAGAAACATCACTGATAGAGAATGAGAAAGCACATCATTTATAAATTTATTACAGCATCATAAATTAGCATGACCATAATACTAAAATCCAAATTATCTCCTTAAAAAATGCAGATTCAGGGATGGAGATAAAATTAAGTGGTAGAGGGCTCGCCTATCATGTGTGAGGCCTCTAGGGTCAATCCCTAGTACTTTAAGAAGGGGGGAAAAAGTAAATTCCTAATTCTTGAAATATCAACAAATCAAATTTAAAAGTACATATAGTTAAAAGAATAACATTACCAAAGTCAGAATTTTTTCAAAACTGAAAAATATTTCTGCATTTAAGGACAGGGAAGACCATTAGAATAATTTGTACAAAATTTTAAAAATTCTTATGGTTATATTATTAATAATAAAATTAATCAGGGTGTTGTCCTGCAGATCTGTAATTACAGTGATTGTGAATGCTGAGGCAGGAGAATCACAGGTTTAAGAACAGCCTGAGCAACTTAATGATACCCTGCCTCAAAAAAAATTTTAAAATGGGTGGGCAATGTACACTCAGTGATAGAGGACCCCTGGGTTCAATCCCCAGTAAAATCAATCAATCAATCATAGAAGTCCTTCATTATGAGAACACTTAGTAAATGGGAAAGTGCTACTTTAGTGACAACACTGTAACAAAGACTGGTTCTTTAAGTTGCATTTTGTTCTGTTAACATAACTAAAATAACTTCTTAATCTTATCTTTAGGACCAAAGGCAAAATCCCCAGAATTACTGGAAGACAAATCTGCAAATGACAGTCCTCTACCACTTCCAAATGAAATTGTTTAATTTTCCAATGACAAAAGAAAAAGAACAATTTATTATTTCATTTAAGATATTCTGAACATCGAAGATTTCCCCAGGATGGAAAAAAGGACAAGATTTTCTATAGTACAGGCTAGAGTGGCTTAGCTTCTATATTTTGGTAAGTTCTGTATTTTGGTAAATTTTACATCCAATTTTGAACTTCTTCTTCTACAGGTACTATTCACAATGAATACAATACTACACAAAATGCATGCCAAAAAATTAATGAGGTGGTGAACTCTTAAGCTACATTACACAATCATACAGTTTCTGCTTCATAAAATCTTTTACAAAAAGTTACTAAATCAAGAAATGGAGGGAAGAATTTTAGAAAATATCTGTATAAAAATATTTTGCATTCTGTATTATAAAAAAGCTCACAAAAACTAAACGTCCCATTTACATTTGGTCATCAGAAATTAAGGGTTATCTGAATTCTATATGATCTCTGAAATCACTATGCTTTACTAATTTGTCTGAAAATGTAGAGGTTTTAGGTGTGCAATTACCTTCCTCTTCCACCATAGTAAAACTCTAAAGTGTCTATAAATGTAACATGTGTGACTTATTTAGGACTCCTATTGGGGGAAAATTATCTACCATATATTATAAAGTAATTTACAGAGACACTTCTTCCACCTCAAAAAAAAAATAAACAATCAGAATGGAATAATGGGAAGAAAGCAATACCAAACATTAGTTACTATAATTGAATAATTTACCAAGCTTTTAGCCTTATAAAAAAGAAATATAAGCTTGAGCAATACTATTAAACAATACTAAAATAAAAACAATATTACAAAGAAAATCACCATGTAAGTAAACTATTATCTCTTATGTTCAGGCAAACAGGTCAAGAGTCACAATACTATGTAATCCCTGTAATCACAGGTCTAACAATAAAGATATATCTTTATTTTATGGTTGGCAATGCAGTATGACTTTCCTTCTTAGCACTGCTTATATCTTATGCCCCTTCATATCTTCAAAAGTCTATCTTCTCAAACACAGGTGCACTTTTATGTAATACATGATTACAGAAACACATTAAGTTTTACCTTGGCTTGTAGATTCTGTATCAGTTTCCTTTCTAGTACACAAATCTACAGGTCTGTCCACAGTTCCAGAGGAAACAGATGATAAACTAATATGCTTGGTAATATCATCAGGTTCTTCAGATTTACAGAAAAATGCTGCAGTCACTTCAGTCCTACCTGTATACACACTGTCAGTTGTGCTAGTTATTTCCTCACTCTGGGATTTCTGCACAGAGGAAGTAACAAAATACTATGCCATTAAGTACTGACTTATACCTTGTATACACAAAGTTCAGGGTTCTAATCCCAGCACCACAATACCAGACCTCAAACTATACCACAGAGAAATAGTAACAAAAATAGCATGGCATTGGCACCAAAATAGATAGGCAGACCAATGGTAGAGAAGAGAAGACACAGATACAGCCACATAAGTATTCACCTCATACTAAACATAGGAGCTGAAAACATCCAATGGAGAAAAGATAGCCTGTTCAACAAATGTTGCTGGCAAAACTATAAATCCATATGCAGTAAAATGGAATTAAACCTCTATCTCTCACCCTGCACAGAACCCAACTCAAAATGGATCAAGGACTTAGGAATAGACCAGAGAGGCTGCATCAAGTAGAAGACAAAGAAAGTCCAAATATTCTTCATGTTGACTTAGGATCAGACTTCCTTAACAAGCCTCCCAAAGCACAAGAAATCAAAGCAAGAATAATTAAATGGAATGAACTCAAACTGAAAACTTTTTTCTCAGCAAAGGATACAATTAAAAATGTGAAAATAGAGCTCACAGAGTGAGAGAAAATCTTTTCTACATGTACTTCAGATAGAGCACTTATCTCCAAAATTTATAAAGAACTTATAAAACTTTACACCAAAAATACAAAGGACTCAATAAATAAATGGTCCAAGGAACTGGACAGACATTTTACAGAAGAAGACATACAGGTGATTAATAAATATATGAAAAAGTGTTCAACATCTCTAGTAATTAGAGAAATGCAAATTTAAAAAAACTCTATAATTTTATCTTACTCCAATTAGAATGGCTATTATCAAGAACACAAACAATAATAGATGTTGGCATGAATGTGGGGAAAAAGACATACTTTTACATTGCTGGTGGAGCTGCAAATTGGTGCAGCCACTCGGAAAGCAGTGTGGAGAAACCTCAGAAAACTTGGAATGAACCCCCCTTTTGACTCAGTTATCCCACTCCTCAGTTTATACCCAAAGGACTTAAAATCAGCATACTACAGTAACAGAGCCACATCAATATTCATAGCAGTTCAATTCACAATAGCTACATTGTGGAACCAACCTAGATGCCCTTCAACAGATGAATGGATAAAGAAACTGGTATATACACACAATGTAACAGGATTTAGCCATAAAGAAGAATAATATTATGGCATTTGCAAATAAATGGATGGAATTGGATAATATCATGCTAAGTGAAATAAGCTGATCCCAAAAAACTAAAGGCCAAATGTTTCCCCTGTTAAGTGTAAAATGATATTTAATGGTGGTTGTGGGGGGGGAGTGAGAGAAGAATGGAGGAACTTTAGATTATGTAGACATTAGATTATGACAGGTAGGGGGGATATGAAAAATGGTGGAATGAGACAGATATAATTACCCTATGTACATATATGATTACACAAATGGTAGGAATGTACATCTCTTGTGCAAACATAGAAACAAAATGATGTAACCATTTGTGTACAATGAATCAAAATGCTGTCTGTAAAAAATTTTAAAAATAATTTAAAATAAAAAAAACAAGTTGCTATTTCTTCTAAATAATACTGACTTACAAAAGGATCACATAACCTGCTTTACAAGAAAGTGAGGACTTGGACTTCTGGACGCTTTCTCTCCCCAAACCTACAACTACAATGCCTGGACTTAAATATGCAGAGCAACTCTATAAGAAGCTCTGAAAGGTGGATAAACATAGCAGATTAATTATCGTACAACCAGATGGGAAATCTGGTGGTGACATCATGTGGAGTTTTTATCAGTCTGTCCTATATCCCAGGCTGGTATTACAATGGTTCAATGAAGTAGAACTGCCAAGGGCACACACACACACACACACCAAAGTCTGAAGTCAGTTCTCTTTGACCAGAGGAGGGAGTGGTCATCAAATGACTCATGTGTTGGGACTATCCAAAACAGACTTTAAAGAATATATTATGACAATATTCCAAGAAGTAAGGACAGACACTTTTAAGTGAAAACAGTCTTTCTCAGTAAAGAAGCAATTATAAAAAAGAACCAAATGGAAATTTTACAATAAAATCTAGAGTTAAAGAAATAATTTTATCGTCCACTTCATCCATCAACAGTAAAATACATACATTCTTCAGAAGTTTACATGGAACATTTACCAAGAAAGACCATGTGCTAGGGTCTGTGTTATGGTTCAATGGTAGAGTGCTTGGCTAGCAAGCATAGGGCCATTGGGTTTGCTACCCAGCATCACATAAAAAAGACAAAGAGGCCACTTAAAATAATAGAAAACACACAACGGATAATATGAAACCAAGGAGCCAACGGAGAGCTTCGATCCGCAAGCAGCCTCTGGGATCAGGGCAGGGCAGCCAGAGAATTCTTCAGGCGGCTCTGCACACTCCAGCCACAGGTTCTTTCCATGGGGTGATCCAAGATGGTGGACTACAGGGGGACTGCATCCCCAGTTGCTCCAGAACCCAGGAGTTAAGAAGGGGAGGCATTGAGAGACCCGGACCAAAATAGAGCCACGGGTAAGTCTGCCCACTGGGTAAAGCTCGGCCCGGGTGGCAGGCCCAGAGAGATGTGGCTTATCAGAGCAGGGCAGGGCAGCTAGAGTCTTCCATAGGCAACCCTGTGCAGTCTGGTGCTGGGCCCTCCCACACAGCCAGCTTCTCAGGGTTCTTGGAGCAGGACCCCTACTGAGAGCCTTTCTGATCAGAACAAGCTCCAAGTCCCGGAGCCAGCATGGCATACTCTGGCCCACAAGCAGCTTCAGGGACCAGGACAGGGCAGTCAGAGACCTCCCCAAGCAGCCTGGATCCCTGCGATGGGAGGCGCCTTTCAAGGCTAGATTCTCGGAACAGACCGCCCAGTGAGAGACTTTCTACATAGAGCTAGCCACAAGTCCCCGAGCCAACGGAGAGCTTCGATCCACAAGCAGCCTCTGGGATCAGGGCAGGGCAGCCAGAGACTTCTCCAGGTGGCTCTGCCCACTCTGGCCGCAGGCTCTTTCCATGGGATGATGCAAGATGGCGACCTAGAGGGTGACTGCATCTCCAGTCACTCCAGAACCCAGGACTCAAGAAGGGGAGACACTGAGAGACTTGGACAAAAATAGAGTTCCGGGGTGAGTCTCCCCCACTGGGCGAAACATGGCCTGGGCACCAGGCACAGATAGGGGTGGCTTATCAGAGCAGGGCAGGGCAGCTAGAGTCTTACCAAGGTAGCCTTCCACATTCCGGCGGTGGGCTCCCCCCACAGGCCCAGCTGCACGGTGCAGGCCCCCAGTGAGAGCCTTTCCGCACAGAGCCAGTTCCAAGCCCTGGAACCAGTAGGGGCTAGGGGCAGCTTTATTCGGAAGCACTGCATTATCAAGTTCCTCCAAGACTTCAGGCTACTGAAGGCTGGGAGGTGATACACTGGAAATCTACTAGGACACTATAAGCCAATAGAGGAAATCTGCAATATCTCAGATTCCCACTGACAGCTGAACAATATGAGAAAACAAGGGAAGAAAATGTCCCAAACAAACCTAGATACTACATCAATAAAACCCAATGACAGCACAGCAGAAGAAATGTCAGAAAGGGAGTTCAGAATGTACATAACTAAAACAATCAGGGAAGCAAATGAAGAGATGAAAGAGCAAATGCAGGCATTGAAGGAGGAGATGAAAGAGCAAATGCAGGCATTAAATAATCACACCAATCAACAGTTAAAAGACCAAATACGGGAAGAAAGAGATCATTTCAATAAAGAGTTAGAGATACTGAAAAAAAAACAAACTGAAATACTTGAAATGTAGGAAACAATAAACCAAGATAAAAACTCCATAGAAAGCATAACCAATAGGATAGAACACCTGGAAGACAGAACTTCAGATATTGAAGACAAATGATTTAATCTTGAAAACAAAGTTGGCCAAACAGAGAAGATGGTAAGAAGTCATGAACAGAATTTACAAGAATTATGGGATATCATGAAAAGGACAAATTTAAGAATTATTGGGATTGAGGAAGGCTTAGAGAAACAAACCAAAGGAATGAACAATCTATTCAATGAAATAATATCAGAAAATTTCCCAAATCTGAAGAATGAAATGGAAAACCAAGTACAAGAGGCTTATAGAACTCCAAATATACAAAATTACAACAGACCCACACCAAGGCACATTATTATGAAGATACCTAACATACAAAATAAAGACAGAATTTTAAAGGCCGTGAGAGAAAAGAATCAAATTACATTCAGAGGGAAACCAATAAGAATATCAGCAGATATTTCAATCCAGACCCTAAAAGCTAGAAGGGCCTGGAGCAACATTTACCAAACCCTGAAAGAAAATGGATGCCAACCAAGAATCTTATACCCAGCAAAACTTACCTTCAAATTTGACGAAGAAATAAGATCCTTCCATGATAAGCAAAAGCTAAAGGAATTTACAAAAAGAAAGCCAGCATTACAGAACATTCTCAGCAAAATATTCCATGAGGAGGAGATGAAAAACAACGATGCAAATCAGCAACAGGAGGCGCTAGCCTAAAGGAATAACCAAATAAAGGAGAAACCAAATCATGTCAAAAAACAAATATGAGTCAAGTGACTGGGGATACAAAACATATCACAATAATAACCCTGAATGTTAATGGCCTGAACTCATCAATCAAAAGACATAGAGGGCAGATTGGATTAAAAAGAAAAATCAAACAATATGCTGCCTGCAAGAGACTCATCTCATAGAAAGAGATACCCATAGACTAAAGGTGAAAGAATGGGGAAAAACATATCATGCACACGGACACAGCAAAAAAGCTGGAGTATCCATCCTCATTTCAGATAATGTGGACCTCAAGCCAAAACTACTCAAAAGGGATAAAGAAGGACATTACATGCTGCTTAAGGGAAGCATAAATCAGCAAGACATAACAATCATAAATATCTATGCCCCGAACATTGGCTCATTCACGTACGTCAAACAAATCCTTCTCAATTCCAGAAATCAAATAGACCACAACACAATAATACTAAGCGATTTTAACACACCTCTCTCACCACTGGATAGATCGTCCAAACAAAAATGGAATAAAGAAACCATAGATCTCAATAACACAATCAACAATTTAGACTTAACAGACATATATAGAATATACCATCCAACAAAGAACGAATACACTTTCTTCTCAGCAGCACATGGATCCTTCCCCAAAATAGACCATATTTTATGCCACAAAGCTACTGTTAGCAAATACAAGAAGATAGAGATACTACCTTGTACTATATCAGATCATAATGGATTGAAATTAGAAATAAATGACAGAATAAAAAACAGAAATTTCTCCAATACCTGGAGATTAAATAATACACTATTATATGATGAATGGATAACAGAAGACATCAGGAGGGAAATAAAAAATTCTTAGAAGTAAATGAGAACAAAGACACATCATATCAAAATCTCTGGGACACTATGAAAGCAGTACTTAGAGGAAGATTTATTTCATGCGGCGCATTCAAAAAAAGAAGTAGAAATCAACAAATAAATGTCATAACACTACAGCTCAAAGCCCTAGAAAAAGAAGAGAAGACCAATACCAAAAGTAGTAGAAGACAGGAAATAGTTAAAATCAGACCCAATATCAACGAAATTGAAACAAAAGAAACAATTGGAAAAATTAAAAAAATAAATAGTTGGTTCTTTGAAAAAATAAACAAAATTGATAAATCCTTAGCCACACTAACAAAGAGAAAGAGAGAAAACTCAAATTACTAAAATTCGGAATGAACAAGGAAACTTCACAACAGACACGACTGAAATACAAAACATAATTAGAAGCTATTTTGAAAATCTATACTCCAACAAAACAGAAAACCTTGAAGACATCGACAAGTTTCTACAGACATATGAATTACCTAAATGGAACAAGGAGGACATACACAACTTAAATAAACCAATTTCAAGCAATGAAATAGAAGAGGTCATCAAAAGCCTTCCAACAAAGAAAAGTCCGGAGACCAGATGGGTTCTCAGCCGAGTTCTACAAAACCTTTAAAGAAGAGCTCATTCCAATACTCCTCAAAGTATTCCATGAAATAGAAGAGGAGGGAACCTTCCCAAACTCGTTCGATGAAGAAAATATCACCCTGATACCTAAACCAGACAGAGACACATCGAGGAAAGAAAATTTCAGACCAATATCCTTAATGAACATCGACGCAAAAATTCTCAACAAAATTTTAGCATATCACATACAAATATATATTAAAAAGATAGTGCACCACGATCAAGTGGGTTTTATCCCAGGGATGCAAGGTTGGTTCAACATTCGGAAATCAATAAATGTCATTCACCATATCAACAGCCTTAAAGTTAAGAATCACATGATTATTTCAATAGATGCAGAAAAAGCATTCGATAAAATACAGCATCCCTTCATGCTCAAAACTCTAGAAAAAATTGGGGTAGTGGGAACATTCCTTAACATTATAAAGGCCATCTACGCTAAGCCCATGGCCAATATCATTCTAAATGGTGAAAAACTGAAAGCGTTCCCCCTAAAAACTGGAACAAGGCAGGGATGCCCTCTTTCACCACTTCTATTCAACCTCATCCTTGAGACTCTAGCCAGAGCAATTAGACAAACCAAAAGAAATTAAAGGGATACGAATTGGAAAAGAAGAACTCAAACTATCCCTGTTTGCTGATGACATGATTATATATTTAGAGGAACCTGGAGATTCCACCAGAAAACTTTTAGAACTCATAAATGAATTCAGTAAAGTAGCAGGTTACAACATCAATGCTCATAAATCCAATGCATTTTTATACATAAGTGATGAATCTTCAGAAAGAGAAATTAGGAAAACTACCCCATTCACAATAGCATCGAAAAAAATAAAATAGTTGGGAATCAATCTCACAAAAGAGGTGAAAGACCTCTACAATGAGAACTACAGAACACTAAAGAAAGAAATTAAAGAAAACCTTAGAAGATGGAAAGATCTCCCATGTTCTTGGATAGGCAGAATTAATATTGTCAAAATGGCCATACTACCTAAAGTGCTATACAGATTCAATGCAATTCCAATTAAAATCCCAATGATGTACCTTGCAGAAATAGAGCAAGCAATTATGAAATTCATCTGGAAGAATAAAAAACCTAGAATAGCTAAAGCAATCCTCAGTAGCAAGAGTGAAGCAGGGGGTATCGCAATACCAGATTTTCAACTCTACTACAAAGCAATAGTAACAAAAACAGCATTGTATCGGTACCAAAATAGACAGATAGATCAACAGTACAGAATAGAGGATATGGACACAAACCCAAACAAATACAATTTTCTCATACCAGACAAAGGGCCCAAAAATATGCAATGGAGAAAAGATAGCCTCTTCAACAAATGGTGCTGGGAAAACTGGAAAACCGTATGCAAGAGAATGAAATTAAACCCCTATCTCTCACCCTACACAAAACTCAACCCAAAATGGATCAATGACCTCGGAATCAGACAGAGATCCTGCATCTTATAGAAGAAAAAGTAGGTCCAAATCTTCAACTTGTTGGCTTAGGATCAGACTTCCTTAACAGGACTCCCATAGCACAAGAAATAAAAGCAAGAATCAACAACTGGGATAGATTCAAACTAAAAAGCTTTCTCTCAGCAAAGGAAACTATCAGCAATGTGAAGAGAGAGACTACAGAGTGGGAGAATATCTTTGCCAACCATACTTCAGATAGAGTGCTAATTTCCAGAATCTATAAAGAACTCAAAAAACTCTACACGAAGAATACAAATAATCCAATCAACAAATTGGCTAAGGAAATGAACAGACACTTCACAGAAGAAGATGTACAAGCAATCAACAGATATATGAAAAAGTGTTCAACATCCCTAGTAATAAGGGAAATGCAAATCAAAACTACCCTAAGATTTCATCTCACCCCAATTAGAATGGCGATTATCAAGAACACAAGCAACAATAGGTGTTGGCGAGGATGTGGTGAAATAGGAAAACTCATACATTGCTGGTGGGGTTGCAAATTAGTGCAGCCACTCTGGAAAGCAGTATGGAGATTCCTCAGAAACCTTGGAATGTAAATGCCATTTGACCCAGCTATCCCACTCCTTGGCCTATACCCAAAGGACTTAAAATCAGCATACTACAGAGATACAGCCACATCAATGTTCATTGCTGCTCAATTCACCATAGCCAGATTGTGGAACCAACATAGATGCCCATCAGTTGATGAACAGATCAAGAAACTGTGGCATATATATACAATGGAATATTATTCCGCAATGAAGAATGATAAAATTATGGCATTTGCAGGCAAAGGGATGAAATTGGAGAATATCATGCTAAGTGAGATAAGCCAATCTCAAAAAACTAAAGGACGGATGATCTCGCTGATAAGCGGATGAGGACATATAATGGGGGGTGGGAGGGGTTAGCATTAGGTTTAGGGTTAGGTTTAGGGTTAGGGATAAGGAGTGTGGTAAGAATGAAGGAAAGAAGGACTGTATAGAGTGAAAAGAGGGGTGAGAGGGGTAGGGGGGGAGGGAAAAGAAAAAAAATATTGAATCAAACATCGTTGCCCTATGTAAACGTATGATTACACAAATGGTATGCCTTGACTCCATGTACAAATAGAGAAACAACATGTATCCCATTTGTATACAGTAATAATAAAAATAAATAAAATAAAATAAATCATAGAAGTCCTTCATTATGAGAACACTTAGTAAATGGGAAAGTGCCACTTTAGTGACAACACTATAACAAAGACTGGTTCTTTAAGTTATGTTTTGTTCTGTTAACATGATTAAAATAACTTCTTAATCTTATCTTTAGGACCAAAGGCAAAAACTCCAGAATTACTGGAACACAAATCTGCAAATGACAGTCCTCTACCACTTCCAAATGAAACTCTTTTATTTTCCACTGACAAAAGAAAAAGAACAATTTATTATTTCATTTAATATGTTCTGAACATCAAAGGTTTCCCCAGGACTGAAAAGAGGACAAGAATTTCTATACTACAGTCTAGGGGGGTTTAGCTACTATATTTTGGTAATTTCTATATTTTGGTAAATTTTACATCCAATTTTGAGCTTCTTCAGTAATATCAAGTTTACAGATACTATTCACAATAAATACAATACTACACAAAGTGCATGCCAAAAAATTAATGAGGTGGTGAACTATGAAACTACATTACACAATCATAGAGTTTCTGTTTCATAAAGTTTTTTCAAAATGTTGCTAAATCAAGAAATGGAGAGGAGGATTTTAGAAAACATCTGTATAAAAAATATTTTGCATTCTGTATTATAAAAAAGCTCACAAAAATTAAACGTCCCATTTACATTTCATCATCAGAAATTAAGGGTTATCTAAATTCTATATGATCTCTGAAATTGATACCGCTGTTTACCGGTGACGAGTCCTGCTTCCTCAGGTGTTGAAGTATAATGCTGGAGAAGCACACCGAGGCAAATGTAGAGTGGAAAATGCAGCTTTATTAAAGAAAAGGAAAAGCAGACTTCTCCCGGGTGGAAGAAGGGGACCCAAAGGCGGAATCCGTGGGATGAGCAAATCTCGTTCTTTTTATGGGTTTCATTCTCCCATTCTTTCCCCTTATCTCTTCCCTTCCTGCCTGCGGGATTAGGCCTGGTTTTGAAATGTAAAAAGCGAAAAGCGGATGGGGCAGAGGGAGGGTCAAGGTGTCTCAGACAGGCAAGGGCCCAGGGGGCATTGATTAGCACCTTCTTGCCTGTAGTCTCTGGCAAGGGCAGGTGAATTTGGTTATCAATGGGTTCTGCAGGTCCTTGACATTCCATTCTCCCATTGCAGTCTCCAACTTCCAGAGGCAGATGACTTGATGGCCTCTATTTTCTTGATCTGACCCGATTTCCTATTTCTACACTAACTGCCTGTCCCCAATTCTGGCTTCATTTCCCCCTCTAATCTTAGGAACTCCATGCTGCTGGGGAAGGGGGTCGATGACCGCTCTGACTTCTTCGAGCTGAAAGTGGACGGTGAGGGGCAAGCAGCTTGGAGTTCCTTTTTATAAATTGGGTCGATCAAGGGGTCCATGGTCTGGTTGAAGAGTGATAGGTTGGAGGGTCATTTGAGAGATGGGCGGTCTATAAGAGAAACAAGAAGTTATGAGTACCGGGATAAGATTAATGCAACAGTAAATGCCACAGCATAGGAACACACCAATGAGTATGATGATGATTATAGAGACTAATAATGTTTTCCACCAGGAGGTACCAGAGAACCAGGAACTAAGAATTTGTTCCCATGATGAGTCTGGAGAGGACATGGCCTCTATCTGAGAATGTAAATCTTTAAGGATGTTAGTTACATTGTTAGAGTTGTCAGGGATGTAAACACAGCATTCAGTTCTAACAATAGCACAAGTACCGCCTTGGGCTGCAGTGAGGATGTCTAAAGCCATCCGGTTTTGTAAGACAGCTTTCCTCATGAGTGTCACTTCTGTATTAAGGAGAGAAATGCTTTCTCCAACATCATGGAGGGCGGTTTGGGTATAATTGTTTAGGGTCTCCACATGCCACATTACACTTTCTAAACCAATTTGTGGGATAAACATTGAAGCTAAATGATCATACCAACGAAAAACAGATCGTCCCCATCTATGTTTGAGATTGGGGAGATTTGCTGGCTGTTCTATACTTGGGGTCCATCTCCCTTGCATCCAGGGGTACCCAATAGTACATCTTCCTATCCAGCCTGGGGGAAGCCAGGGCCATAAGTTAGTTCCACATATCCATTGTGTTCCATTGGGTGCTGGCCAGCTAATTTCAGGCCTAGAGAGCCAATTAGTTCCAAACCAATCATTGGCTTGTAAAATTACAATTTGTTGGCATTGTGACTCTGGGGTCCATCCTAATTCTCAAGTACTATTAGGCCATATATCATAAGTATGGTTATGTTGTTCCCAACAGATTGGGGCCTTTTGGTTTAGATGCCCAATGGTGGGTGTAAGCCATAAATTTCCATCCCAAACCTGATAATAACCGTCTTTGTATCTGTGACATATTGGTGGCGGTGGTGGAGAGTTAGAAGTGAATGGGCCTGCATGTGACTTAACAGCCGTAGAAATTTGAACATTGGTCTGCTCTAAAGTGAAAGCCTTTTTATGACCTGGTAGTGATAGAGTTTCATTGATAGGCCATAAGCTAACATTGGCACGAGTAGCAGTTTGTAAGGAGGGTTTTTCCTTCTTTTGTTCTAATATTAAGGACTGTAAATTTGTCCAGTCATTTCCCTGTAAAGGAGATACCCACCAAGGTAGTCCAGAGGTGCTGGAAAGGGGTAATAGTCCACATATCCAGCAATTATCTTTTTGTAATTTAGTGGCATATTGCTGGGCCCAATTTAGGAAAGAATTAGTTTCAGTGGATCTGCCTACAATAATAAAGAAAGAGAGGAGGAAAAGTTTACATATCACCATTGTCTCTGCGGAAGAGATATTTTAGGTCCTCTATCGGAGTGCAGGAGTATCGCTCCTCAGTTCCTTGGGAGGAAGTTTCTTTGGGAGTCGACTCAGGATGACAGGCTTTAACTCGAGAGTGGTGAATCCAGTTCTCTTGTCCCAGCACTTTTACTGCAGAGGGGGTAGATAAGATTACAGGAAAAGGTCCTTTCCAAATAGGGTCTAAATTTGGAGAACTTGAAGGTACGGTTTTTATCATGACTAGATCTCCAGGCTCATACAGAGGTGGAGAAGTGATTGGCTCAGATGCAGGGTATTTACAGATCTCAGTTTGAAATTTGGCCAACTTTGTGATATGAGCCACTAAATCTGCAGTTTCCTGATCTTTAAGGATATCATTTCTTAGGAATGGTCTTCCATATAGGAGCTCAAATGGGCTGAGCCCTAATGTTTTGGGTTTATTTCTGATTCTGAGTAGGGCTAGAGGAAGCATTTTAGGCCATGGGTAGTGAGTTTCTTGAGTGAGTTTTCTTAGGTGCCTTTTTAGGATGTCATTAGTTTTTTCTACCTTTCCTGAGGACTGGGGCCTCCATACACAGTGGAGATGGTACTTTATGCCTAAGGCTTTGGATATTCCCTGAGTGACAGCAGCCTTGAAAGCAACTCCATTGTCACTTTGGAGGCTGCGGGGCAGACCAAATCGAGGAATTATTTCCTGTAATAAGGCTTTGACTACTTCTCCTGCCTGTTCAGTTCTGGAGGGATAGGCCTCAGTCCACCCTGTAAATGTATCTACCATAACCAATAAATATTGAAATCCATTACTTTTTGGCATGTGAGTAAAATCAAGTTGCCAGTCTTCTCCAGGGAATTGTCCTGTTCTTTGTAGCCTTGGGGGCTTTTTGGTAGAGTTAAGGGGGTTATTCCTTTGGCACGTTTCACAGGCTTTGACTATTTGTTGGATTGTTTTTGAAATATGCTTCCCTTCAAATATCTCTTGAGTTAATTTGAGAGTGTTTTCTTCTCCCAGATGGAAGGATTGATGTAGGGTGTGTAAAATCTTCCACTGGGAGTTAGCAGGTAAGTAGAGTTTGTTATCTTCCATTTGAATCCACCCAGAGGGCAAGAGGTTACCTCCTCTAGATAAAGCCTGCTGTGTTTCCTCCTGGGTGTATTGGGGCCTTATCTCTGGGGGAGGGCCTGTCCATATCAAAGGGGCTAAAGTCGCTATTTGTTGCAAAGTTCCCTTAGCAGCCTCTTTGGCTTGCTGATCTGCTCGTCTATTGCCTTCTGCTATTTCATCTATTCCTTTTTGATGTCCAGGGCAGTGGATTACTGCTACCTCTTTGGGTAAATGGACAGCTTCTAATAGTTTTAAGATCTGTTTATAGTTTTTTATAGCTGTTCCTTCAGTTGTTTGAAATCCTCTTTCTTTCCAAATTGCTGCATGTGCATGCAGGATTAGGTAGGCATATTTAGAGTCAGTATAAATATTAATTCTCTGTTGTTTCCCTAGTTCCAGGGCTCTTGTTAGGGCTATTAATTCTGCAAGTTGTGCGCTTGTGCCTGGGGGCAAAGATTGCACTTCTAAAGTGTCATGTAAAGTCACCACAGCATATCCAGCTTTGCGTTCTCCTTGTTCCACAAAGGAACTTCCATCAGTGAACATGGTGAGGTCTGGATTAGACAGGGGAAGGTTTTGAAGGTCTTCTCGGGCTGAGTAATTTATGGCTAGGACCTGTTGGCAGTCATGTTCAGGACTTTCCTCTAATGTTTCTGGTAGGAAAGTAGCTGGATTTAAAGTCGAACAAGTCCTTATTTGAGTTATGGGTCCTTCCAGAAGTAAAGCCTGATATTTTAGAAGGCGACTATCTGAAAGCCATAGTCCTCCTTTTGAGTTTCAAATTCCTGAGAGATCATGGGAAGTGTAGACAATAAGGTCTCTTCCCAGGGTGATTTTGATTGCCTCAGGGACTAGTAGAGCTACAGCTGCAATTACTCGTAAACAGTGGGGCCATCCCCGAGATACCATATCAAGTTCCTTGCTGAGATAGGCTACTGGTTGTTGAATAGGCCCATTCTTTTGGGTTACCACTCCTAGGGCTATTCCTCCTCTTTCAGTGACAAACAGGTTAAATTTCTCTTCAGTAGGTAAACTAAGAGCAGGGGCTTGGAGTAAGGCCCTTTTTAATGTCTCAAAGGCTTTAATATGTTCTGGTTCCCATATTAGGTTGGTTGTTCCTTGTTGCAAAGTTTCTTTTATAAGACTGTAAAGAGGCTTAGCTAATTCTCCATACCCAGGAATCCAAAGTCTGCAGTATCCAGTTATTCCTAGGAAGCCTCTGAGTTGCCTTAGGGTCTGAGGCAGAGGATATTGTCCTATGGGAGCTATTTTTTCCTGTCCTAATTTGCCGACTCCTTGGGATAGTTGTAATCCTAAATATTGGACCTGTTGCTGACATAATTGAGCTTTCTTTTTTGAGACTTTATAACCCTGATTGGCTAAGAAGTTTAAGAGTTCTGTAGTAGCTTTTTGACATTCCTCCTGGGTGGAGGCGCATAACAGGATGTCATCCACATATTGGAGAACAATTGCAGTTGTCTTATCTTTGAATTCTGCTAAGTCCTTAGCTAGAGTTTGTCCAAATAGGTGGGGGCTATCTCTAAATCCTTGGGGGAGTACTGACCAGGTTAGTTGAGATCCACTATCTGGTTCATCAAAGGCAAACAGATACTGAGACTGAGAATCCAGAGGTATGCAAAAGAAGGCATCTTTTAAATCTAACACAGTAAACCAAGCGGCAGTTGCTGGAATCTCAGATAGCAGAGTATATGGATTAGGAACTACTGGGTGGAGGGGAACAACTGCTTCATTAATTATTCTGAGGTCTTGGACTAAACGCCATTCCCCATTTGATTTTTGAACTCCCAAAATTGGTGTATTGCATGGGCTGTTACAAGGTACTAAAAGTTTCTGCTGTTTGAGGTTCTGGATGATTTTTAATAAGCCCTTTTTTGCTTCTGGGCGTAGCGGGTATTGTCTCTGATGTGGAAAGACAGAGGGATCCTTTAAGACTATTTTAACTGGGATTGCTCTTTTTGCCCGTCCAATCTTGCCTTCAGTGGCCCATACCTCAGGGTTTATATCACATTCTAGTAGAGGTAAACATAATGATCCTTGTGGTCCCAAATTCATTGTAATGGAAGTCTGAAGTTTTGAAAGTAAATCCCTTCCCAATAGAGGGGTAGGGCATTCTGGCACTATCAGGAATGCATGAGAAAACATCATCCCATCCCACTCACAACTCAGTGGGGGAGTAAAATTTCTGGTAATAGGCCGTCCAGACACCCCTTGCACCGTTATAGTATTAGAGGAGAGAGGTCCAGGATAAGAGGTGAGCACTGAAAAACTAGCGCCAGTATCTAAGAGGAAGTTGACCTCTTGGCTCCCTACGGAGAAGCATACCCAGGGCTCATGCGTAGTGATAGGAGTTACGGGAGCCATTAGAATTGGCCCCGGGCCCCGTCAGGCCTGTGTGGAAGAGTCTGGCCTCAAGGACCTACGCCCCTGAGGACAGTCACTTTTCCAATGGTTGCCTTGACACTTGGGGCAGGGCTTTGGTGGTGGCCGTTTGGCTTGGGGACATTCCTGTCTGAAATGTCCCTCCTTTCCACAACGGAAACAAATCCCTTTTGTGGCCTGAGGTACATTCCGTTTTCTTTCTTCATCACCCGGGAAGCTAACTCCTCTTAGGGCTAAGACCAGCGCTTCAGTTTTTCTTCTGTCTCTACACTCTTTTTCCTTCTTTTCCTCTACATCTCGATTATAAAAAACGGAAGTTGCAAGTCGGAGGATATCATCTAAGGATTGATCAGGGCCATATGCCAATTTTTGTAATTTCCTCCGAATGTCTGGGGCCGACTGAATGATAAATTTGTCCTTTAAAAGTAGATGACCCTCTGTGGATTCAGGATCCACGGTGGTGTGTTTTCTCATTGCCTCCCTGAGTTTCTCCAAGAAAATAGCCGGGCTTTCTTCGGGACCTTGTGTAATTTCAGAAACCTTAGAATAGTTAATAGGCTTCTGTTTGATTCTCCTAAGGGCCTCAAGGACTAACATCTGGAAGTGTCTGATCTTCCAAGCATCCTGTTCATCATTTGGGTCCCAGTCGGGGTCATTTCTTGGAACTGCCTGTGCTCCCGATGGATAGTTGGGTTTAGATCTAGTTTGGGCTCCTGGGGCATGAGCAAGGTGTAGGTCATCCCCAAATTGTTCAGCTGCTTTCAGGGTGGCTTCCTTCTCATTGGAGGTTAAAGTCTGGTTAAGTAACAGGATAATATCTTTCCAGGTGAGGTCAAACACCTGGCATAGGTTTTGAAACACCTCAATGTATTTATCTGGATCTTCTGAAAATTTCCCTAGGTCTGTTTTTATCTGTCTTAGGTCTTGGAGGGAGAAGGGGTTGTATACTTTAATTGGTCCAAATTCTCCTCCCGGCATCTCCTGGAGAGGTAGTACATTTGATCTGTCCATTGGGGCAGATGGAGAAGGACCAGGGTATGGAGGACAGGAGGCCTGCTGATGGACTTTAGCAGAAAATTCCTTTCCCTCAGTAGGTGACTCTTTAAGGCTTTCTTCCTTTAGAGTAGTGGTTCTGGCTGAATCTATTTTACATTGTTGGCATAATTTGGGGTCTTCCCTTAGAATAAAGAAGATCTGAGCATAAGGTACCTCACACCATTTTCCTTCCTTTTGCAAAATCTATCAAGCTGTAAAATGGTATTAAAATTTGTACTTCCCTCTGGCGGCCAAGATTCTCCATCAGAGAGTTTGTATTGAGGCCAGGCCTGGCGGCAGAAGAAAATGAGGCGCTTTTTCTTGAGTGTCTGTGGGTCAAATTTGTCCCAGTTTTTCAGTATGCAGGCTAGTGGTGAACCTGGCAATACTGTTGAGAGTGAAGCTCCCATCTAAGTGGAAGAAAAGAAAAATAGACCTCAGGCGCCCGCGCCGGAGACTATGTGCAGGGACGTCTCCCTAAGTTTGAGCTTCAATCCGGTCCAGAAAACCCGTCTCTCACTACCTGGCTTTGCCAAAGTATTTCTGGCCTCCTTTGGCAAAGTGCTGGGGCTCTAGTTTGCCCTGTGCTAGAGACCCTTGGAGGATTCAGACTTAAGGGCATTACTGCTTTCCTCCCTGCCACTATAAATTCCTACAACAAAAGAAGAATTGTACATCTTCTTGCCTATTTTGTAGACTAAAGGGATCTCCAAAGGGTGAGGGGGACACCTATTGATTGTTAGACATATAATACCCTGTTCTCTGAGGGATTCAAGGGAGGGGTTGAATTAAAGTATACATCCTCCTTGCAGCTTAGAACACACTGAGCACCTTTAAGCACAGGAAAACTTTAAACAAACTAACAAAGGCTAAATATGCAAACAAAGATAACCTGAGTACTTTCCTATTGATTTTCCTATGATCCTACTATCTGAATGTTTAATGTTTGATCGGCGAGCGAAGGGAAAACATCCAGGAGGGAATGGATGTGTGCAGTGTGCTGCGCGGCCCATACGGAGGCAAATGTAATTGGCGCTTTCCCTCGGTGCCATTTGTCTACTGATCACCTTGGATACCCCTTAGGGCGGTCGGGAGGGGGAGTCCAGAGAAGGAACCTTTGGGATCCACCTGAGAGTAGCCTGGGCCGAGAACCCCGCAGTTGCTCCAACCTTTCCTCCGCCTCCACGCATCCTGGGCAGATCAGGACTAGGGACACTGTGTACTCACGGCAATTGCGCTCCGGGCCTGGACAGAAAAGTAGGAAACGGCTTCAGCAGAGCCCCAACGTGCCTGCAGAGCAGGGGATTGGAAACTTGCCTGAGCCGAGAAACCTCTCACCCGAGTCTTAAGAATGGCGGCTGCACTAGTTGCATTTAAGTAGCCGACGGGTGCCCATTTTGCCCTCCAGAAAGAGACAGAAAGATGCACCTCGGACAGATTGGGGTGCATGAAGAGAAAAGCTCACTTACCTTGGCGTAGATCTCGGTGGGACCTCCAAATCTGATACCGCTGTTTACCGGTGACGAGTCCTGCTTCCTCAGGTGTTGAAGTATAACGCCGGAGAAGCACACCGAGGCAAATGTAGAGTGGAAAATGCAGCTTTATTAAAGAAAAGGAAAAGCAGACTTCTCCCGGGTGGAAGAAGGGGACCCAAAGGCGGAATCCGTGGGATGAGCAAATCTCGTTCTTTTTATGGGTTTCATTCTCCCATTCTTTCCCCTTATCTCTTCCCTTCCTGCCTGCGGGATTAGGCCTGGTTTTGAAATGTAAAAAGCAAAAAGCGGATGGGGCAGAGGGAGGGTCAAGGTGTCTCAGACAGGCAAGGGCCCAGGGGGCATTGATTAGCACCTTCTTGCCTGCAGTCTCTGGCAAGGGCAGGTGAATTTGGTTATCAATGGGTTCTGCAGGTCCTTGACATTCCATTCTCCCATTGCAGTCTCCAACTTCCAGAGGCAGATGACTTGATGGCCTCTATTTTCTTGATCTGACCCGATTTCCTATTTCTACACTAACTGCCTGTCCCCAATTCTGGCTTCAAAATCACTATGCTTTACTAATTTGTCTGAAAATGTCGAAGTTTTAGGTGTGCAATTACCTTCCTCTTCTACCATAGTAAAACTCTAAAGTGTCTATAAATGTAATATTTGTGACTTATTAAGGACTCCTTTGGGGAAAAAATTATCTACCATATATTATAAAGTAATACAATTAACAGAGACACTTTTTCCACCTCAAAAAAAAATAAACAATTAGAATGGAATAATGGGAAGAAAGCAATACCAAACATTACTTACTATAATTGAATAATTTACCAAGCTTTTAGCCTTATAAAAAAGAAATATAAGCTTGAGCAATACTATTAAACAATACTAAAATAAAAACATTATCACAAAGAAAATCACCATGTAAGTAAACTATTATCTTTTATGTTCAGGCAAACAGGTCAAGAGTCACAATACTATGTAATCCCTGTAATCACAGGTCTAACAATAAAGATATATGATTATTTTTTGGTTGGCAATGCAGTATGACCTTCCTTCTTAGCACTGCTTATATCTTATGCCCCTTCATATCTTCAAAAGTCTATCTTTTCAAACATACAGGTGCACTTTTATGTGATACATGATTACAGAAACACATTAAGTTTTACCTTGGCTTGTAGATTCTGTATCAGTTTCCTTTCTAGTACACAAATCTACAGGTTTGTCCACAGTTCCAGAGGAAACAGATGATAAAGTAATATGCTTGGTAATATAATCAGGTTCTTCTGATTTACAGAAAAATGCTGCAGTCACTTCAGTCCTACCTGTATACACACTGTCAGTTGTGCTAGTTATTTCCTCACTCTGGGATTTCTGCACAGAGGAAGTAACAAACTATTATGCCATTAAGCACTGACTTATACCTTATATGCAAAAAGTTCAGGGTTCTAATCCCCAGCACCACAATAAAAAGGAGGTATCACAATACCAGACCTTAAACAATACCACAGAGAAATAGTAACAAAAACAGCATGGTATTGGCACCAAAATAGATAGGCAGACCAATGGTAGAGAAGAGAAGACACAGAGACACACCCACATAAATATTCACCTCATACTAAACATAGGAGCTAAAAACATAAAATGGAGAAAAGATATCTTGTTCAACAAATGGTGCTGGCAAAACTATAAATCCATATGCAGTAAAATGAAATTAAACCTCTACCTCTCACCCTGCACAGAACTCAACTCAAAATGGATCAAGTACTTAGGAATTAGACCAGAGAGGCTGCATCAAATAGAAGACAAAGAAGGCCCAAATCTTCTTCAAGTTGGCTTAGGATCAGACTTCCTTAACAAGCCTCCCAAAGCACAAGAAATCAAAGCAAGAATCAATAAATGGGATGGACTCAAACTGAAAACATTTTCTCAACAAAGAATACAATCAATAATGTGAAAAGAGAACCTACAGAGTGGGAGAAAATCTTTTCTATATGTACTTCAGATAGAGAACTTATCTCCAAAATTTATAAAGAACTTATAAAATTTTACACCAAAAATACAAAGAACTCAATCAATAAATGGGCCAAGGAAGTGGACAGATATTTTAGAGAAGAAGACATACAGGTGATTAATAAATATATGAAAAAGTGTTCAACATCTCAGTAATTAGAGAAATGCAAATTAAAACAACTCTAAGATTTTATCTTACTCCAATTAGAATGGCTAATATCAAGAACACAAACAATAATAGATACTGGCATGGATGTGGGGGAAAAGGCACATTTTTACACTGCTGGTGGAGCTGCAAACTGGTGCAGCCACTCTGGAAAGCAGTGTGGAGAATCCTCAGAAAACTTGGAATGAACCCCCCCTTTTGACTCAGTTATCCCACTCCTCAGTTTATACCCAAAGGACTTAAAATCAGCATACTACAGTAACACAGCCACATCAATGTTCATAGCAGTTCAGTTAACAATAGCTAGATTGTGGAATCAACCTAGATGCCCTTCAACAGATGAATGGATAAAGAAACTGTGGTATATACACACAATGGAATAGGATTCAGCCATAAAGAAGAATAATATTATGGCATTTGCAAATAAATGGATGGAATTGTAGAATATCATGCTAAGTGAAATAAGCCAATCCCAAAAAACCAAAGGTCGAATGTTTCCCCTGATAAGTGGAAAATGATATATAATGGGGGTTTTGGGGGGGAGTGAGAGAAGAATGGAGGAACTTTAGATTATGTAGACATTAGATTATGACAGGTAGGGGGGATAAGAAAAATGGTAGAATGAGACAGTCATAATTACCTTATGTACATGTATGATTACATGCATGGTAGGAATCTACGTGCCATGTACAAACATTGAAACAAAATGATGTAACCATTTGTGTACAATGAATCAAAATGCAGTCTGTAAAAAAATTAAAAAAATAAATAATTTAAAATAAAAAAATTGCTATTTCTTCTAAAAATACTGACATACAAAAGGATCACATAACCTGCTTTAAAAGAAAGTGAGGACTTGGACTTCTGGAAAGATGTAATGAACACACTTCACCCTTTTTCTACCCAATCCCATTGATTGCTGTCTCTTTTGTGAGATGCTGACTTGCAGGCTCTGCTCAGTGTTTTCAGTGACTTTGTATGACAACGTTCTTAAAACCTCTCTGCAAAGATTCAGTTAGATGGCTGTTGTTATGAGAATGGTACAATTATGGCCAAATTGATATGGTGATGGGGGACATTGCTGTTTTTGTCCAAATGTATTTTGACTGATCACCTGGAGTGAATGAGAAAAAGAATCAGGACAAAAAGGTTGCAGAAACACTGCTTGGCTCCAGGGATTACAAACCCAAGTTTGTACTAAAAAAATGCCTTTAAGAGAGGAAATATCAAAACCTCTTACTGTTTTTGTGATTTTACAAAGTACTACAATTATGTACTATAATTATGTATGAGTCCAGGAAGTCCCTATGATGTTTGGAGACTTAATGTCACTTCCTTACTTTTTTTAACAATTCTAAACTTTATTATATAGTCTCAAAACAAATAGCAAAAACTGACAGTACACAACTAAATGGACAAATTAACAAAATGGTAAGCAATTCTGATCCAACTCTTCCAGTAACTAATTGAATACACAGACAAAATCATTTATACATGTACAGAACAATGCAACTGACAGATATAAATTTTACATTCTTTCCAAGTAAACATGACATGTTTTTGAATGCCAATCACAGGCTAGGCCTTTATAAATTTTTAATAAAAAGAAAACTAGGAAATCCTCACATATTTGTAAATTAAGAAATATCATTTAAAATCCACAGATCTACATCAGAATTAAAATTTTAAAATATTTTGAACTGATAATGAAAATATAATATTAAAATTTATGAGATGCACTTAAAAAGTCATGCTTAAAAAAATACAAAGATTTAGGTGTTAGGAAATCCAAATTAAAAAAGCACAAATAACCAAAACAATTTGTTTTTAACAACAACAAAAAATCCTTATCTTTTCTCAGTTTTTTCTAAGTGTAACTTCTATAAGATAACAAAGGAATTTACCCCCACAATATTCTGAGAAAAATGATGCAACTACCTTTATAAAAATATTACATCTGTTAGTGAGGTCCTCAGCAAATTTATCCATTCTCTGCTGTTTTAGGTATATAGGAGGGAGCAACACCCATTGAACAAGATCAAGGAAATAAGCAAAATGTAGGCAGGCAATGATGAAGAATAAAGAAACATTTTAAAAATTAAAAACATCCTGGAAATAGGAACTTCCAGTTATAGACAGATGATTTCCTGCAGAAGAATACAACCAAAGTCAAACCTCAATGGTTGGTTTTAACAGAATGGACTGAACTGAAGATTAGTGAACCTGAAGATTGAGCAATAGAAATTACCAAATCTGAACAACAGAGAAAATACACTGAATCACAAAAGAAAAAAAAATAACATTATTTCAAAAACTGTGACACTGTAGCAAAAGATCTAACATCCACATCTTTGGAGTTCAGGAGAGGAGAGAATGGTTGGGGTTAAAAAATTTTCAAGGAGGAGTGACTGAAAAGATCCCAAATTTGGCAAAAGACATAGACTGAAAAACATGAGTAAACTCTAAACAGGATAATCCAGAATAAATCCACATCATAGTCAAGTTTATGACAGCTGTTAAATTTAAAAAGAAAAGAAAACTCTCAAAAGCAGTGAGAGAGAAATGAGACCTCACCCACAGGCAAGACCCAAGTCACATAGAAGCAGATTTCCCATCAGAAACTGGGGAAGATGGTGGCAAAAGACTTCAAGCATGTAAGTAAAAGAACTGTTAATCCAGGAAAAATACCCTTCAGAAATGATGAAGTAATCCAGAAATTTATTTTTGAGTGTTGAGGACAGTTTTTATTTTCAGAGATGGGTGTTTTTATTTTAAGAGATGCTGTGTTGCTTAGATTGGCCTAGAAATCTTGGGCTTGTGAGTCCATGGTTGTGCACACCTCTAATTCCAGCTGGTGTGGGGGCTGAGAAAGGAGGATCTCAAGTTCAAAACCAGTCTCGGCAATTTAGTGAGACCCTGTCTCAAAAAAAAAAAAAAAAAAAACACTATAAAAAGAGTTGGAAACATGGCTCAGTGGTTGAGTGCTCCTGAGCTCAATCCCTGATACCAAAACCAAAAAACAATACAAAACAAAACAAAAAACCAAAACTCCTGGGCTCACATGATCCTCTTGCCTCAGCCTGCCAAGTACCTGTGACCATAGATATGGTCCAGTTCTTAACATATTTTTAAATCAAGAGAAGAATCTGTCACCAGAATACCATGCTAAGAGTGGTTAATAGAAGTTCTCTGAACAGAAAGAAAAGGAAAAAAAAGATATCTTAGAATATCAGGCCAGAAGAATGAACACAAGAGACTCTTGCAATTTGTAAATCATGGTAGATAGTTGAAGCAAATAATATAACCTTGTTGGTTGTGATTCTCAGTGTATGCAGAGAGAATTATATCATAAATAGGAAAATATAAAGGGATATAAAGAGAAGTAAGTTTTCTACATTTTACTTGCTCTGCTAAAAATATTAATACTAGTAGACTGAAATATATATAATAAAATACCTTGAACAAAAATAGTAATCTCTAAAGATATATTCAAAAGCACCATGAATAAATCAAAATGAAATTGGAAAATAAAGGGTCAAATAACCATGAGAAAGCAAGAAAAAGGAAACAAGAGTTAAAATCAGGAGCTTGGAGGCTGGGGTTGTGGCTCAGTGGCATAGTGCTCACCTGGCACATGTGAGGCACTGGATTCAATTCTCAGCATCACATTAAAAAATAAATAAATAAAATAAAGGTAAAATAAGAGGATATTGGAAGTTTTCACTCTCATGTTCACAACAAGAAAAAAATCTAACGAAATAGAAAAGCAACAACACTTCTTAGATCCATCACAGATCCATAACAAAAGAGTGACTTTTGAAATTTGGACACTTAGGTGAATTCAAAGAATCAGTCTATGAAGAGCAGAAGAACTGGACCCAGTAACAAGTAGAACCAATTAAAATGTAATTGACCAGTGAAGGTGGAATATGGACTACCTAAAGAGTTGAACACTTCTGGGACCCAACCTTTAGATACCCCACACTTTTGTGAGTTTTACCCCCAGGAGACTCACCAGCTTCTTTTCATGAAGACTCGGGGAAATTCCCTCATGCTTCAGGTAGGAGGAAATTTAAAAAGTCACCATTTTGAAACATACCCAGAGAATTCTGTGTTCAAAACAAAGTTCTTCTCCTAAGAAAAACTTCCAAAATCTTCTCTGATTGAAGGCCATTAAATAGCCAATAAAATCCATTTCTCTCATAAGAGGAGGGGAAAAATAACCAGCTAAAAAACTGTTTTGACAGTCAGAGTACAGGAATTCAGGCCTGCTAAAGAAAACAAAACCCTCAGATTTAATCATTAGATTATAGACCATGTCCCCTTTTCAGCATCTTGCCACCATAACAACAGGGTCCATTATAATAGTAGTGGATTACAACTGGGAGAACTGAAAGACACAGACTCTTCAAAAGGAACTTTCCAGGGAAACCCAAAGATAATGGGGGAGAAACGACAATAATCAAACAAGGATATGAGAGGAAATTGAGGCTTCTGACACCTATAGCTCCAGGATACATTAAACTCAATCTGACTCCCAGCCAGAAAAACATAAAACCTCTCATTAAAAAGCCAGTTTGTGGAGCTGGAGGTGTAGCTCCATGGCAGAGTGCTTGGCTAGCATGAGTGAGGCACTGGGTTTGATCCCTCAAAGCACATAAAAATAAACAAATAAAATGAAGTCATGCTGTCCATCTACAATGGCAATTTTTTTTTTTTATAAAAGCCTCTTTACCTCAGTTCCTTTTACCTGATATATCATGTTGGACTTTCAGCCCAAAATCATAGGCATGGAAAATGCAAGAAATCATTTAAAGATTCAAAGCAAGTATCTGATCCAGATACATATATGAAAAAAGATTCTAAAACCCCAGGTTGGGAATAATTAATATGTGAAGAGATCTGATGGGGACAAATGAAAGAAGATATGGACCAAACAAGTGGAGGGATGGGCATGGTAATGAGGAATCAAAAGGAAATGATAGAATTAAAGACACTGACAAAAATGAAATGTCCTTTGATGGGATCATCAGTAGACTGGATACAGCTGTGGAAAGAATCAGTGAATTTGGAAATTGTCAATAGGAACTCCCCAAACTGAAATGCAAAGAAGAAAAAGAATTTTACCTTCCCATCTACTCCAATCTGAGTCCACAGGGTAGGCAATGTGACTGCTTAAACAATAGGACAGTTGTGGTCAGGCTCTGTAGAATTGGGGTGACCAGCTCATGCAATGAGGATTTCTACTGCACTCCTCCAAGCAGGAATAAAGAAATCTGCTAAGCCTGGATTCAATTAAAGTTGAACTATTTGGAAGCTACTGTGAATAAGTAACTAAATGTGGATTTGAATCATATAGCCTCCACCATCGGATTCTTGAGTTTCAATAAGACCTCAAATAGGAGAAAATTTTCTACTACCTTGCTTAGTCAGGCACAATTATTTGTTTTGTGTTTTTTTTTTTTTTTTGGTAAAATTCTGTACTTTTGCTAGTGCTACAGCAAACAGAATCCCCTTACTCTTTCTCTAGTTTCAGTAGCCCAGGAAGTTGCCCTGTGAGTGAATTTGAGAAGTCATGCTCACTCTGATAGTGTTGATTGTCTGTTGAATAATAAGGGTGACTGCCACAGTAAAATAATGAGGAATTCATGTGAATGAGGTGGCCCAGGAAAGACTGAATCAGGGGTTGCCAGTTAGGTGTTTATAAACAACATGAAATGCCATGTTCAGGATTGACTGCTGATATGATGCTCCAGCTAATTAAAATATCATGGTTTCCTGGTGGGCCAAGATTTTTCTTCCATCTGGAATGTAACACTTGTCCACTGCTCAGTTCTTCCTGATGAGAAGTTCTACTTGACTATTACTGCATTCTTTAATAAATAAAATATGGGGAAAGAGATAAGTTATAATTTAATTGATGCAGTGCTGTTTGGGTGATTTCCAGGGTGCACAGGTGGTACAAGAGGGCAAGAGCCAATGCTTGGACATCTACTTAGTCTACACAGAAATTTGGGTTGTGTTTTATTGATTAGCATATTATAGAAAAACATTTAAAATAACTTCTTTATGTTAATTAGGTAAAGTTTTTAAATAAGCAATTCATAATATTTTTGCTACATATATATATATATATATATGTTCCAAATTACAGGATGCATAATTCTAATGTTAATTACTTTTAATATTTCATTTTCAATTTTCATACATATGATCATGAGCTTCATCACATTTGAGTTATTTGCTTAATTACTTGAAATGCTTGACTCTTTCAATTGACCCTTAATATCATACCAGAATATTTTTAATTGATGGATAGTTCACAAAATACTGTTGAAAATATAGCATCGATTCATCAATTCTTAATTTTTTCTTTTCAAATGTGAACATATCAAAGCTTAAATGTTTACAGGTTCTATCTTTCTGTCTGTACCCTCCAGTGTCTTTTTTTTTCATACTTATGCAAGAAAAAAATCATTTGATTGGTTTTATTTCATATTTCAAGCTTTGTTTTAAATTATCCACAATGTGTTAAAAGCTTCATAAGGTTGTATTTTAGCTGTCCATTAACTGAACATTTGGACTAAAGTTTGACTTTGAATAAATTTTAACTAAAATATAGAATGTTGTTTCCAAATGTTAAATGCCACACTGAGATCTTTAGGTTGATTTCTAACAACTACAGTCCTTGATTATATTTTCAATATAAATTTCATAAACAATAGAATTTCAGAGCTCATTTTTTCTAACAAGAATGTACTTGTTCTGAGTTTATTGCTGTTGATTAAAAAAATGTATCCAAACTACAAAGACAAAAACATTACCATCCAATAAATATTGAAATGTAGATTTGAGCAACAAGTGGCACAAGCAATCACCATAAGAAACATCCATACAAATATGTTCTACAGTAGAACTGCTTAGTCTCTACATAATGCATATATTTCAAATATAGTTAATAAAAATTGATAGCATTTCCCATTAACCATGGTGGTTTTCATTATATTCTAAGCTTTATTACCAATCTTGGCCCACTAGGTATTGATGAAGTTGTTTTACAGGACAGCCCGATAGAAGAGCATACTTAATACTTTTAGAATGAAATCTTTAAAGATGTCCAAGGGGTGAAGGATAGAAATGAATCTCCATGCAAGGTTTAATTTGGGAAATAACAAAGAATATGATTTCATACTGCAACTCATTCCAGGCCAGGGTGGCCTCTGGTATGTCCAAGGAGCAAAGGAATATTTGAGGTTCCATTGGAAAAATGAAAAGCTAGTTAAAGTGTTTTGTAAAAAAAAATCTTTGGCATTTTTAGAGTTGAGTGATAGTGAGCTCTGATTGTTAAATGTCTACAGTTTGTAAGCATTAATTATTAAAGCTAAAATAATTAAATCTTAGAGTAAGAGCTAACTGTTTGATAGAATTGGGCTTGCAACATGGCATGTCAGTCCCATGTTTTTATATAAGTGGTAAGTTGTCTGCTGGTTCCTGTTACAAGGTGACTTGTACACAGAGCCCTCTCTTCATGGCCTTCCCCTGCTTTATTTTTCAGGACTTGAAATGGGAAAATCTATGGTGAATGACAATGTTCACAAAGACATTTATTTGTTGGGTTTAGGAAATAACCAGAAAATAAAAACTGAGTTTTGGGTTAGATTTCAGAATTAAATATGTGGAAGAATTCAGTTTACTGAATTAGGTAAGGCTCTTATCTGATGCTATAGAGGAAATGGCAGAAGATGAAAGTGAAACAAAATATGCCAAAATCATTCTGTTAATTAAACCATTGATAATGATTTTGTATGATAATAATAAACTAGAATCAGGCTTTATAAGCAATGTGGGTTTGAAGACACAAAGTTTAACCTGGTAATTGACCAGGAAATTCAATATTTGGCTATCAATGTTATTGAGAACATCTTCACCATAGAACCATATTTGAAATGATCACTTTGTTAGAGTGTTGTTGATTATTCTCATTATTACAAATAAGATTCATTATCTACCAAAACTCAAAGCTGATGTGAAGATTGAAGTTACCCAAAAGAGGAAAACTCAGGATATGATTCTGAAATATTCAGAATAAGTTTCTGGATTGATTGCCAAATACAGTAAAAGTTAAATTATCTCTGTAATCCAGTTGCATTTATTGAGTCTATTGAATAAATCTAATCTGAAATCACAGTCTTATGACATTCTTATTCCATAATGAAAAGGTTAAAAATGCTAAATGTATTTAAAGGTAGAAAACACATCAGAATAAGGATAGTTGGAATTCCAATAGGGAGGTGTGAAAGTGGAACACTAGGAACCTGAAAGTCCCTTTGCCATTTTAACATACCATTAACATGCCATTAATAACAGACACAGTTATTGATATTTTAAACAGTTTTTTTAAAACAAATGATTTCAACCTCCATTTTATATTATTACAAATAATTTAGAAAATGATTAATGAGATTTTAATTTTGATGGAGTTTATCTTAAAACAATTTTTGCCACTCTGGCTGGAAAGGATCAAGCTGTAATTAGATTCAGAAAAAAATCCATAGTGAAAAAAAGCGGGTCCATTTTCAGATGCCCAGACTTGGTTCACCTTCACACTTGGCTATTGTTCAGCCTGCTTTTTTTTTTTTTCTTTTTTCTTTTTTTTTTTTTATACTCTTTTGTAGTTGTAGATGCACACACAATATGCCTTTTTTATTTTTATTTTTATGTGGTCTTAAATACTTTTCTGTTCCTTCCCCTCCTCCCTACCCTTGTTCCCTTTCCTCTACTCCAGTGCTCTTTCTTCCATTTATAAGTGTTTTTGTTATAAATTAGTACACTATGTATTTATATAAAGATAAAATTGTGATTATTTTCATAATTACATAGGAAAATATGATCAGATTCATTTCCCCATTCTTCCATTTTCTTGTCTTTCCTCCCTTCCTCTTGATCTCCTCCTTCTACTTCACTGCGTTCTACTTTCATGGGGTTCTCCCCACTCCCCAACTTTTAGTTCTTTCTTTTTTTCTCTCACCCACTTATTATTTAGGTCTAGTTTCCACATATGAGAGAAAACATTAGACACTTGACTTCCTGGATCTGGCTTATTTCATGTGACATGATGTTCCATTCATTTTTCAGAAAGTGCCATAATTTTATTCTTTTTTAAGCCTGAGTAAAACTCCACTGTGTATATATACCACATATTCATTATTCATTCATATCTTGATGGCATAGATTCTGGTCCCTCAGTTTGGTTATTATGAGTTGTGCTGCAATAAATATTGATGTGTCTGTGTCACTGTACTGTGCTGATTTTAGGTCTTTTGGATATATATCAAGAAGTGGGATAGCTGGGTAATATGTTGGTTTCACTCCTAGATTTTGAGGAATCCCCATAATGCTTTCCAGAGTGGACATACTAATTTGGAGTCCCACCAACAATGAACAAGTGTTCCTTTTTTCTCACATTCTTTCCAATATTTATTATTTACATTCTCTAGGGGCACTCTACCAGAAGCTCTGAACTTAATTTTATGTACATGATTCCTCATCTTAGGTTTTTGTGGGTACCTTTTTGTTCTGTTTTTTGTTGTTTTTAAGGTGCTAGGGATTGAACCCAGGGGCACTCTACCACGAGATTCAACCTCATTTCTTTTTATTACTTTTTAATTTAAAATAGAGCCTTGTTAAAATGCTTGAGGCTGACCTCAAGCTTGTGATTTTCCTGTCTCAGTCTCCTAAGTATCTATGATTATGTGTGTGCTGTACTGTATCTGCCCTCACTGTATCTCAATTTTTGACTACTAAAATAAATCAATAAATATTTACAATTTTTCTATCAGAATTGAGACTGTATGAGCCAATGACTTTCTTTCATCAAGAAGGTATCTATTATAAAAGAAGTATATTATTTATTCAAAACTATTCAGACAAGGTATGGTGGTTTATTATGCCCTCTGTGAACTTAACTCCTTTTAATTCCCATTATACCTTCCTTTGCATGCAGGATTCCTCTCATTCTTACAAATATGATTTCTGTAATTTTAGATATTATGGCTGTGTTCCAAGAAGAAAGAGAGGAAAGAGGAAAGGCAGGAGTCATCATTTACAAGTGTATTCTATTGAATTTACGAACTCCACCACTCCCAAGCTAAAAGCATGAGGTATATTTGGCATAAAACTTTGAGTCAGATATATCACAGAGAATAATTATTGAACAATTTGAAGAGGTAAAATCAAACTTAAGATTTATCACAGCTGAAATTCAGAAGATTAAATAGTGAATAGAGCAGTTCACATTTTCTGAAATCAGAAATTAGGAAAAGAAATAGAAGTGAAGATTAAACCTAGATATAATAACACCAGAGTTCAAAGTGTATAAAAATGCAGTTATTTGGAAATGAAATAAATCAAGAATACACATAGTTATGTTTGTGACAAAGGAAATTGAAATATTGTGTATTAAATACAATTTCAAATTTCATTTTGTGGATTAAAACTGGAAGGTAAATGTATGCGGTTCACAATTGTTTTTAAGGGGAATTGATAATTTTAATATACTTGATACATTTTTTGCCAGTAAGAGCATTACTGTAAAAATATATTTTCATCATGACTGGAGTGTTTCAGAATTACAGTATCAATATCAGGGAGTGCTCAAGCTCACTGCTTCTAAAGATTTCAGTTTTTAGAGCAGTATTAGGTTTAAGAAAAAATTGAGATTAAAGTACAGAGACTTCCTGTCTATCTCCTACATACCAAAGTGCATAACCTTCCCCATAATTAACATCCTTCACCATAGTGGTGCAGTCTTTATAATTAATGACCCTACAGAGACACATCAAAATCATCTAAAGTCCCATAATATATGTTAAGATTCTCTCTTGGTGCTTTGCATTCTATACAAGTATACTATTAAAAAAAGCATAGGCTTTTTGACAGGGTACTATATGAAGAGATCTCACCTGTGTAAGTGGTAAGGTGATTTACTTTACTCTTACTAGTCTATTTAGCCACATGATATTTCATCCTGACTATCAAAAACATAATATAAATATATATGAGCAAGAATGTTAAAATTAATTGGTCAAAACAAACATCCAAAGATATTTAAAGCATATGAAATTGAATATGTTTCAAAATTACTATGTATGTATGCACATGTGTGTACACACACATATATATTTTTAAAAGGAATAAGTAAAATTGTATTTAAATTAAGTAGTTTACTGAAAGTCACAGAAAACTTTCAACTCCATATTAAGCACTTCATAAGATGTAGTTCAAGAAGTTCATAAGATGTTGTTTAAGAAAAAGATCAATTTTCTTGAAAAACAAATAACATATATTTGATTGTTACTACTCTATTTAGAAACTGCCATTTCATAAGTCACCAGTTCTTGAAATTTGGGGGTCAAGACTCTTTGTTAAAAAAATTATTTGTAGATGGACACAGTACTTTTATTTATTTATTTATTTAATTGATTTAATGTGGTGCTGAGGATTGAACCCCATGCCTCACACATACTAGGCAAGTACTTTACAAATGAGCTACAACCCCAGTCCCATTCAAGTTTGTTTGACAATAATATTTTATGCAAAATTGCAATGTAGAAAGTGTATAAACTCTGCTCCAACTGAAACAGAAGTCTTTGAAACTCTGCTCCCTGTCTCCTGGTCCAACCCATTTGAGGCTTCTGAGGCAATTACAAGTTTCCTTGGAGCATTTTAATAAAATAGGCCATGTGAATAAGTATACCTCTATTTTTATTTTATTTTTTGCAAGAGTATCAAATGATTTTATTACAAAACTTAATGCCATTAACTCACTTTAAAAAAAAAAACACAAACATGAGAAAAGGATAAACACATCCAAAGCTCACTAGCCCTTGGAGAACAGGAGGAAGCCCTGGACAGGGAACCCAATAACATTTTTCCTTATGCCTGATGTCTCTGTGTCCCTATTCACTCCAGGCTTCCACATTCTGTCACCTCTGACAAGGGGAGCAAACTGACTAGAAGAGTCATGGACCAGAAGGTTACAACCAACTCTAAGGATATCTGATGCAAAGGGCTTGTACATTCTAGTCTGTAACTCTGAGAAAGATATTGGTTGTGCACTGTCAAATACCTACTCCTCACTAAGTTTTACTGCCCTTTGATACTGGTTATGATCTTTCACTGTAGCTTCTGTTTATCCCAGAACACAAACCCTCAAATCCATAAGCAGTCTCCATGTTGAAGTATAAAGTTGTTTCAGAACCACCACAGTGGCTGTAGTGTCCATAACCTGTAGTGTGTACTTGGTGTCACACTCTAGGACAAGCAGGTCCAGTGGCAGCCCAATGCAAGGGGCACACATGAACAACATTCTCACTACTAAATTTCTTCCTGTTCTATTTGGGCACTGCCCACATTCAAGGTTGAAATCTTGAGTAGATCACCACCTCCCCCGCCCCCTGGCCCCCACCTAATGAAGTCATGCTGTCACAGAACAGAGATCCAAGTCTTCACTATTAATTAAATAGAGCTTTCCAAGGTTCCAGAAATATTCTTAGAAGTGTCCTGGTACAGGGTTGGGGGTTCCTGGCTCTCTGATTTAGAAGGGGGCATCAGCATAGCTTCTTTTTTCCTGCCCTCCAGGAACTTATGAATCACTCCCTTGATCTGTGGCCTGAAGCTGTGGTTGATTTTGGGATTCACCTCCTGAGAAATAATCCTGTCTACTCCTGCTTCCAGCATCCCAGGCTTTCTTGAACCACGTTCTGCCTCAGCCCATTTGGTAACTGGTTCTTGTTCATTGTAGGATTCCATTTCTGCGTGTCCAGATGTGTCCACACAAAATCATCTTTTTGCAGACTACGGTGTCTGCCTGGAGACCCTAGGGGCGCAGTCAGTGCAGGAAGTCGCTGCATCCTGGGCGAAATTGCAGGCGGGAGGGCGTGGTGCGTTTGAAAATAGGCCAGCGCCAGGGGGCGGACCTGGGAGTGGAGCCGCCTCTTCTGGGCAATGGGCGGCTGGCGGGCGTGTGTGGCAGCCAGTGCAACGGGACTTTGCTTGGCGGCTGCGCTGTCACAGGTCAGAGCCTGCGAAGGGGTGGGCACTTTTTGTTTTCAGTGCGGGCCTCAGTCACAAGTGGTAAGGGTGGCGAGCGGAGGGTTTGTCCCCGACAACTTCCCCAGGCCTTTTGTGGGCTTGGGACACCACCCGTCAGCCCCCCGCCTCTCCCGGGCGGCCTAGGTGGTTCCTGCCCAATCGAGCGCCCATGGCGCTCGGCTCTCCTTACTTGGCGGTGACATGGCACTCCCTGAACCGGTGGGCACCTGACTGCTACAGGGGAATGCTGCGGGGACCAAGGCGCCAACCCCCTAGGGTTCCGCTATGCACCCCAACACGAGGTTGCAGATGGCAAATTTCAGCCCAGGCGATCAGGTATGGTGGGCCCTGCTAGAGCTCCAGCTGTACCAGTTCTGGTCGCTGGCACAATTTCGGCATGTGCTGGAGATGGGCTCCACGGTGGGGAATGGAAGGGCGGGGGCACGGGTGGGCAACTTCCGGGTGGGCTGGAGCTTTCAAGCCCTGTCTCAGGGGCTCAATTTCACGAACTTTGCAAGCGGGAACTCCTGGGTGTCTGACTTTTCTTCTGAGTCAACGGAGTGGGACTGTGCATTGCTTGGTCTGGAGGCAGTTGGTGGGTTATGGTGGTGTGCCTTTAATCCATGCAGGAATTGGAGGAGAGGAAAACTGAACTGTAGAGGGGAATTGCTGGGAAAAGTATCTGGCATGCACAGGGGTGTTTTGAGTATTAAATGGACAATGCCCTTTCTAAACATGTAAGGAGGACTTTCAAATGGCAGTCATTATTAGAGTCTTACAGAAAGATATGAATGAGACTTGATATTTAGACAACTGAGGAAGAGGAAGAAGATCAATATAGGGCAAAGCAAAGTCAGAACAAGAAGGCAAGAGGAAGAATCATGACATTTTTGCTTGTAGAGAAAAAGGAGGTTTATAAAGTACCTGTTGTTACTAGGAATATAGCTGAGTGTCAGCCTGCCTAGCATGTGCAAATGCTGTATTCAATCCCCATTACTGCTAAAACAAAAAGAAAAAAAAAAAAGAACAGAAAACATGTTGGTTGACACTGTCGACTACTGTAATCAGTTGGGCAGTGGTGTAGAGGATTGGGTTGTGGGAAAAGGAGATTAGAAGTCTACTAAAGTGATAGCAAGGCTGCTCAAACATGAGTAGAGTACAAGTAAAAGCTCCAACAGCAGGAGAGGCCTTAGGGATTTCTAGTTGGCAAAATGACTGTGTGCATATGGAGAATGAACGAAAGAATAAAGTTGGAGATAATTCCTAAGTTTGTGGCTTGGAAAACCCTTGAAACTAATTATTAGAAATACCTGTTTTTCCATTAAGATGAAGATTTTGAAATGGATATTATGAAACTCTACCTAGATGACTCAGAAAAACATAGGCCATTAGAAAAAAATCTAGCAGGTAGATTTGATTTTTTCAAAACAAATCTATTTGAAAGGAACCTCCTGAACTGATGATCAATAATAATCGATTTTATTTATTTAACATATCCTTATTCTGGTGATTTAAAATATTTGAAAAAAATACTACCTAAAAAACGTGGGTCTCTTGGTGATTCTTGTTCTCCATTAGTATTCATAGGTCTTGTTAACATGGTTTTTGGATTACATTGAGGCCAAGTTAAAAAATGATCATTGTTGTAGAGTAGTTGAACTTCATCTAATTTTATCTTTTCTTTTGCTTGTGTTGTATGGATTTTTCAGATAATGAGAAAGAATGTGATATTGTTTGGGAAAAGAAGTCAATGTTTGAAGAGAAAGCAAAAGCAGATTCAGTAAACTCCCACCTACAGTTATTTGGAATCTGCCATGATACTGATGAGGACAATGGAATTGGGGAAGACTTTCAGTCAGAGCTTTAAAAAGTTCAGGAAGCTCAGTTAAAAATGTCTTCATTGTTTTCCTTCTGGTTCCATTGACTTTGTTGATGTAGTAAGGAGTAGAATGTTCTTAGCAAATAGTAATGATGGGTGTGGCTAGCAGATAGAGTGAATCTAAGTAAGTGGAGAGGCATATTATTTATGAATTGGTACACTCAAAATAGTTAGGATATTAGATTTTCCAAATTTGAGCAATAGATTTAAGGTGCAGTGCCAGTCAAAACTTCACCAGGATTCTTTGAAGATAAAATAAGCTAATTCTTAAAATTTCTGTGGAAAGTTAGGATTATATGTTTTTTTTATTATTGATGAGCCCACACTGAGATATTATCACCCAGAGTTTTGAGTTTTGACCTAAAATGGATATTCAATTTTGTCAAATTTTCTTCCTCCATCTATTGTTGCAATCATGGAACTTTTTATAAAATCTATGAAGGATTTGATTTTGAATGTTCAGGAAACCAACTTTTCTTTCCTGGAATAAACCTGAATCATGGCATATTACTTATAAATTTTATAAGCATTCATGTTTGAGTAAATTTTGTTACAACTCTTGGATTTATATTTTTCAGGGGTATTGGTCAGTAGTTTTCTTTTCTGATAATATCTTTAGCTTCCATATAAGAGTTAATATGGTATCTTAAAATGAATTGAAAAATATTTCTGGTACTGCTGTTTACTGAAAGATATTGTGTTAATTGTAGCCATTTCTCCTTGAATGATCACCAGTTTTTATTAGAGGAAACAAAAGAGATGAAGTTTTATGAAGATTTATTAAAAATACAGTAAATTAATAGAGAACTGTAGGGTATCTATTCAGATTATCTACTAGCTCTTGGGTGAATTTTGATAATTTGAGTTTTCAAGGAATTGGTGTCAAATTTGTGTGCATAGAGCTGTTCCTTTAAATCACTTTTTAATCTTTTATTGTCTCTAAGTTCAGTATAGACATATCCTGCTTTCTGTCTTCCTTGCACTTTTTCATTTAATCTGGTTAGAGGTTCATCAATTTCATGAGTATTTTCCCTTCCACCAGTAGAAATAGATTTTTCCTTCATTGATATTTAGTCTGATTTCTGTGCCAAATTTCATTGACTTATGTTCTTTATTATTTACTTCTTGCCTTGGGCTTATTTTTCTTTTTCTTTTTTTTTTTTTTTTTTGGTACCAGAGTTTGAACCCAGGGTGCTTAATTACTGAGGCATATCCTCAGTCCTTTGTTTTTTAATTTAAATTAAATTTAATTTTTTTATTTTTACCAGGGATGGTACCTAGGGGCAGTTAACCACTGAGTTACATCCATCTCCAGACCTTTCTTCATATTTTGTTTAGAGACAGGGTCTTACTAAAGCGGAGGCTAACTTTTTACTTGTGATCTTCTTTCCTCAACCTCCCAAACCACCAGGATTACACGCATGTGCCCCAGTGCCCAGATATTTCTAGTTTCTTAAAGGAGAAGTGTAAATGAACACCTTTTTAATAAGAATTTAACCTTTATTTTATTTTATTTTATATATTTATTTAATGGGGTGCTGAGCATCAAACCAGTGCTTTACTGTGCTAGGAAAGCACTCTATCACAGAGCTACAACCCAAGCCCATAGTATTAATTTTTATACAAGTATTTAATGCAAGAATTTCCCTGTAAACATTGTTTAGCTGCATCCCACAATTTTCAATGGTGATCTTCTCACTTTTCACTCAGGGATTTTTAATGTCCTTTCTATTCTTCTTGACCTGTGAATTAGTTAAAAATACTTGGTGATTTCCCACATATCATTGCTGTTGATTGCTAGTTTATTGTTCATAAATATTTTGAATAATTTTAGTTGTTTAAGTTTAGTAATATCTGTTTTCATGATTGTTTCATGTGCACTTGAGAAGAATTTGTAATCTGCTGTATTTGTGTATGGGGTATTATATAAATGTTAATTAGGTCAAATTATTTGATACTATGTTATTTGGGTCTTACATATCTTTGATGAATTTTTGTCTGATTATTCTGTCACTTACCAAGAATGTTATCACGCATCATTTTGACTACCTGCCTTTCAACAGATTTCACTTCCAATACTTCTTTTTTTTAGTATTTTTTAATTGTCAATGGACCTTTATTTTATTTATATGTTGTAATAGGAATCTGATCCAGTGCCTCACACATGGTAGGCAAGCACTCCACCACTAATTTACAACCCCAGCCCTCATACTTCTTTGATCTCTTGATTTAACTTTGTTGATTTTCCAAAATCTCTATTTTTCTCTTTTCTATTTTACTTCCTTTCTCCTGCTTACTTTGGATTTAGTTTGCTCTTTTTTCAGTCTCTAAAGTTGTGAAGATTATTGGCCTATGATCTTTGTTTTTTAATGTATGCAGCTTTATATTTTTCTCTAAGAATTGCTCTAACTGCATTCAGTAATTTGTTAATTTTTTGTTTTTTTAAATATATTTTTAATTTTTTAATTTTTTTTTGTAGTGCTGGGGATCAAACCTAGGACTTTGTGCTTGCAAGGCAAGCATGCTACCAACTGAGCTATATCCCCAGCCCTACTTTCTGTTTTTTATCCTGTTAAAACAGTAAAGTTTGGTTTGCTATTACTGTTATAAAATGATCTTTACAAATTATGACTTATAAAATGCCAGAGAAAGGAGTTACTAAAATTGTTTTTTTTTTTTGCTTATAGTTATTACTTACATAATTTATAGCTCTACATGGATTCAAGTTACCATCTACATTGTATGTCCTCTCAATTCAACCTACTGGACACATTTAGTACTTCTTATAGGACAGGACTGCTAGCAAGTGCTTTTTCAGTTTCTGTTTATCTCTGATACGTTAATTTCTCTCTTTTTTTAAATGGTAATTTTGCTGGTTATAAAACACACTTTGTTTACATTCTTTCAGCACTTTGAATATGTAGACTTGCTGTTTTCTTTTTCTTTTTTTAGTTGCAGGTAGACATAACTTTATTTATTTTTTTATGTGGTGCTGAGGATTGAACCCAGTGCCTGTCATATGCTAGGCAAGCATTGTACCATTGAGCAACAACCTCAGCCGTATCCCAGTTTTCTGACTCTGATTTCTGTAAGAAATCTGACTCTGATTTTTGCCATTAATTCTTTCAAATATTTGTTTAAGTTGTTGATGGATATTTATTCTATTTATTTATATATGGTTCTGAGAATCAAACCCAGTGTCTCACACATGCTAGGCAAGCACTCTACCACTGAGCTACAGGCCTAGCCCTTCTATTAATCTTACTGAGCCTCCCTTGTATGGAATGAGCTTTCTGCTTTCAAGAAAGTTCTCTTAATATTTAGCCTTTGGTAGTTTATCTGTGATGAACTTAAGTGTTCATGTTTTTTATGGCATCCGTATTGGAGTTCATAAAGACTTTTTGGATGTTTTCGGACATTATTCAAATGGTCTATCCTTTTCTCCTCTTCTGGTTTTCCCATTATGCATATGTTGGTGTGCTTGATGATTATCATGTAGGTCTTTGAAACCTTGTTGGTTTTCTTCACTTGTTTTTTCTTTACAGTTCTCAGGCTAGATAATCTCAATTCAATTATCTGTAGCTTATTTATTTCTTTTGCTAGTCAAATCTGCTGTTGACCCTTCCAGTGAATTTTATTTAAAGTAGGCTTTACTTTCTGGAGCAGATTTAGATTTATAGGAAGGTACCAGAGATATCCATGTATCTCCTGCCCTCAACATAGGCATGTTCTCCCTCATTAACATCCTGTACCATGGGGCCATATTTGTTAAAATCATAAAAACTGTATTCATGCATCACCAACCAAAGTTTATCATTTACATTAGGTTTTGTCCCTGTCTTGTACTTTCTATGAGTTTGGACAAATACTTAATGAATGATGTGTACACCATTATAGTGTCCGACAGCCTGATTTTACTATCATAAAAAGTCCTCTCTTACATCCCTGATCCCCATCCCTATCTGCCACTGATCGCACGGTTGTTGGCCTGTGTTTTTTAATATCTTACAGTTATCAGTGAACATTTATTTATTTATATGCAGTGCTGAGAATTGAAGCCATCGCCTCACATGTGCTAGGCAAGTGCTCTACCACTGAGCTACACCAAGCCTTCTTTGGTTAATTTCTAGTGTTGGTTAAGAAGTTGATTTTGATTATCTTTGTTAATGTTTTTCTTGTTTTTATGAAGGGATGCATTTATAATAGCCCTCTCACTACCATTTCAAAAGTGACAAATTGACTCCTTTGTCTTAATCATCCTTCTTTAGCCCTTGTTATTTTTCTTGAATCTGGTCTATCTGGTAAAAAAGATTAACTCGATCAAATTTTTGTGTTTAAGTATATGTATTTGTGTGGTATAATCTTTTTTTAACCACCTATATCATAATGATTTTCTTTGGACTGAATTTTGAGTTTCTTTAAAAATCTAATTGGATAATTTTTTATTGGTGTTTAAACAATTTACATTTTATTTAATGTAATTTTCATATTTAGACTTCTATCATTTTCTTTTTAGTTGTATGTATCCCTTTCATTTTTTTCATTAGTTTTCATTTAAAAAAAATAATTTCAATATTCCTCAAATTCTTTTAAATTTTATTTTTGTACCATTGTTGTGGTACTAGAGATTGAAAAAAAAGAACTTTGTGTGGGCTAGGAAAGGGCTCTATCACAGAAGTATATTACTGTTGCTTTTTAGACTTTTATTTTGAGACAGGGTCCTGCTAAATCACCCAGGCAATCCTACCTCAGCTTCCTGAGTCATTTGGGGATTACAGATGTGTAACACCATACCCAGTTGGCAATTAACTGTTGTGTATTCAGTTTTTAACCTATTATATTGTTATTGTTTAGCAGTTCCTGGAAATTTTGTACTTGTGTTTTCTATTTTTACATTTACAATCAAAACATCAGTAAACATTGACAGTTTACTTTTTCCTTTCCAATCTCTCTCTCTCTCTCTCTCTCTCTCTCTCTCTCTCTCTCTCTCTCTTCTCTCTCTACCTTTTATTTCAATGTGTCTTGTAAATTTCTAATATATCTTTTGATATGAGGGAACACTCATTCCTTCCTATTGTTCTTAATAAGAAAGCTAGTTTCTCACTGTTCAATATTATGTTAACTGCATTTTTTTGGTAGATGTTCTTTATCAAATTTAATAAGTTCCTTATTCATTGCTTATGGAGAGTTTTTATTATGGTGTTGGATATTGGCAAATGATTTCTCTGCAACTCTTAAAATGAACTTAGGATTCTTATTTCAGGTGTTTTATGAGTAATTTGCTGCAAACAGTTTTCACATGTTCAACCATCCTTCCATCATTGGAGTAAATCTTACTTGGTTGTGGTATATAATTCTTTTCATATATTGATTTTTTCTCCCATATTTTTAAAAATTGGTGAATTATAATCTGTAAATGATGGGATTTGTTGTTATATATTCATAGATGCATATAATATATTAATGAAATTTGGCCAATATCACTCTCCATCAAACCCCACCCTCCCACCTCCCACTCTTTGATAACTTTTCTCTACTGACTTCTCTTTGATTTTGAGATTTCCCCACCTTTGTTCTTTCAATCCTTCTTTCTTCTCTAGCTTCTGCATGTGAGAGAGACTCATGATCCTTAACCTTCTGAGTTTGCCTTATTTCACTTAATATAAGGGTCTCCAGTTCCATTCTTTTGAATAAATACTGAGGTGTGGTATAGCTAGGTCATGTGGTGGTTCCATGCCTAGTCTTCTAAGGAAAATTTATACTGATTTCCACTGTAGTTGTACTAATTTTTAGTCCCACCAACAGTGTAAAAATGTTCCTTTTTCTCTACATCCTCTCCAGCATTTATTATTATTTTGTTCTTGATGACTGCTATTCTGACTGTTGTGAATGATATCTCAGTGTAGTTTTGATTTGCATTTACAAAATTGCTAATGATGTTGAACCTTATTTCTTATATTTGTTGGCCATTTGTATTTCTTTTTTTGAGAAGTGTCTTTAATATATTTTCCCATTTATTAAAAGTTTATTTTGTTTTTGGGTGTAAAGTTTTGGTGTAAGAGTTTTTTTTTTAGTGTGAAATCTTTAAATATTCTAGATATTAATTATCAGAAGAGTAGCCAGCAAAGATTTTTATCCATTCTTTAGGTTCTCTTTTCACATTCCTAATTGTTTTCCTTGCTGGGAAGAAGCCTTTTAATTTGATGTCCTATTTATTAATTCTTGGCATTATTTCCTGAGTTTTTGGGGTCCTATCGAGAAAGTCATTGACTGTGCCTTTAAGCTGTAGTTTTGACTGTGTTTCATTTGAGGAGTTGCATAGTTTCTTGAACTCACAGCCATTTTAGCATATGCCATACCACTAGCTACACACCCCTACCCTGATTTGGTTGAGGATTTTGTTGTTGGATTTTTGTTTTGTTTTGTTCTCTTGAAAGAAACTGATCTAGTTTCCCCTTTGTTTTAATATCTGACTTGGGTATTCAGGTGATGCTTTCCTCAAAGGATGAGTTAGGAAGCATTCTCTCTGCTTCTGTTTCTTTTTCTTTTTTTTAATGGTGCTGGGGATTGAACCCAGGGCTTTGTGTTTGCAAGGCAGGCACTCTACCAACTGAGCTATATCCCCAGCCCTACTTCTGTTTCTTGATAGACATTGTAGAAATTGGTATTTCTGTTGGGTGCTATGCCGTGCAGAGGCGCCACGATGGTGCCTGGCAACCAGCCAGAGGTTACTTTGATCACATCAACGGTGAGAAGGTTGATTACCATAAGCACATGCAGGTGATTTGTCATTGGCCATATCCAATTAAATCCATGCACACAATGCATGCACAGATGTTCCCAAGTGCTCCTGATTGTGCCTGCTCATTTTGAACTTTACCATGATTGGGCAGCTAGCTCCTTGACTAATCTTTGCATAATTGGTGTCAGCCCTACCCTTCATCTCCTTGAGGGGATATAAGCTGGCTCTCCTTGAGCACCAGGATTCAAGGTTCAAGGTTGGAGGTTGGAGGTTCCAGGTCCCGGGTTTCTTGATTCATCAATAAACCATTCCGAATTCAAGAGCCTCTCTACTCTTTTGTCCCCCGTGCCAAATTGACTCCTCTGGATGGCCTCATATTTCTTTCTTTCTTTTTCTTTCTTTTTTTTTTTTTTTAGTGGTGCTGGTGATCGAACCCAGGGCTTTGTGTTTGCAAGGCAAGCACTCTACCGACTGAGCTATCTCCCCAGTCCCAGAAATTGGTATTTCTTGATTGCATATTTAATAGAACTCACCAGTGAAACCATCTGAATCTGATGTTTTCTTTTTGGAAGATACTGTTAATTCATTGTCTTTAACATACATGTACAGATCTATTGAGGTTATTTCTCCTTGTATGCATTTTGGTAGATTGTATCATTTAAAGAATCAATCTATATCAAATTTGTAAACATAGTGCTGTGCATGATATTCTTATTTTTACTGTTAATGTCCATGAGGTTCTGTTTTGAGTACTGTTTCATTTGTGATGTAATTTGTGACTCCTCTCTTCATGGTTAGCATGGTGACAGGTTTTTCAACTTTTATTGTTCTTGACAAAGAAGTTTTGATTTTTTTTTCATCTGTTGATTTCCCATTTCATTGATATGTCTTTTTAAAATTTTTATATTTTATACTTGTAAATGAACAGAATGCCTTTATCTTATTTTGTTTTATTATTTTTATGTGGTGCTAAGGATTGAACCCACTGCTTCACACATGCTGGGCAAGTACTCCGCTACTGAGCTATAGTCCCAGCCCCATTTCATTGGTTTCTCACCTTTTAGTTCTATCTACTTGGTATAGATTTATTTTGCTCTTCCTTCTCTAGTTTCTCAAGGTAGAAGATTAGATTTTTATTTTAGATCTTTTAAAATTGATGCATTTATTGCTCTAAATGCTCTACATCTTTGCTTTCATGGAAACTCTCCAATTTTGATAAGTTGTACTTTTATTATTTTTATTTGGCTTTTAATTTTTTACAGACTGTATTTTGATTCATTATACACAAATGGGGTATATAATTTCATTTCTATGGTTGTACACAATACAGATTTGTACCATTCGTGTAATCATACATGTACATGATGCTTCTCTCATTCGACCATTTTTCATACCCCCTCCCTCTCACTTTCTTCTACATATTCTAAAGTTCCTCAATTATTCTCTCATTCCCCACCCCTACCCCCATTATATATCATCCTCCACTTATCAGGGAAAACATTCGGCCTTTGTTTTTTGGGATTGGCTTATTTCACTTAGCATGATATTCTCCAATTCCATCCATTTATTTGCAAATGCCATAATATTATTCTTCTTTATGGCTCAAAAGTATTCCATTGTGTATATATACCAGAGTTTCTTTATTCATTCATCTGTTGAAGGGCATCTATGTTGGTTCCACAATCTAACTATTGTTAACTGAGCTGCTATGAACATTGATGTGACTATGTTACTGTGGTTTGCTGATTTTAGGTCCTTATGGTATAAACCAAGGAGTGGGAAAGCTGGGTCAAAAGGTGGGTTCATTCCAAGTTTTCTTAGGATTCTCCATACTGCTTTCCAGAGTGGCTGCACCAATTTGCAATTCCACCAGCAATGTAAAATGTGCCTTTTCCCCCACACCCATGCCAACATCTATTATTGTTTGTGTTCTTGATAAAAACCATTCTAATTGGAGTAAGAGAAAATCTTAGAGTTGTTTTAATTTGCATTTCTCTAATTACTAGACATGTTGAACACTTTTTCATATATTTATTCATTGCCTGTATGTCTTCTGTAAAGTGTCTGTCCAGACTCTTGGCCCATATATTGATAGGGTTCTTTGTATTTTTGTTGTAAAGTTTTGTAAGTTCTTTATAAATTTTGGAGATAAGTGCTCTATCTGAAGTGCATGTGGAAAAGATTTCCTCCCACTCTGTAGGCTCTCTTCACATTCTTGATTTTATCCTTTGCTGAGGAAAAGCTTTTTTAGTTTGAGTCTATACCATTTATTGATTCTTGCTTTGATTTCCTGTGCTTTGGGAGTCTTATTGAGGAAGTCTAATCCTAAACCAACATGATGACAATTTGATCCTACTTTGTCTTCTATAAGGTTCAGGACCTCTGGTCTAATACCTATGTCTTTGATCCATTTTGAGTTGAGTTTTATGCAGGGTGAGAGGTAGAGGTTTAATTTCATTTTACTGAATATGGATTTACAGTTTTGCCAGCACCATTTGTTGAATAGGCTGTCTTTTCTCCATTATATGTTTTTGACTCTTTGGTCTAGTATGAGGTGACTATTTATGTAGTATTGTCTCTGTGTCTTCTATTCTGTACCATTGGTCTGCCTGTTTATTTTGGTGCCAATACCATGCTGTTTTTTTTTTTTTTATGATTGCTCTGTAGTATAGTTTAATGTCTGGTATTGTGATACCTCCTGTTTCACTTTTTCTATTCAGGATTGTTTGGCTATTCAAGGTCTCTTATTCTTCCAGATAAAGTTCATGATTGCTTTCTCTATTTCTATGAGGAATGTCATTGGGATTTTAACTGGAATTTCATTGAATCTGTATAGTGCCTTTGGTAGAATGGCCATTTTGACAATGTTAATTCTGCCTATCCAAGAACATCGGAGGTTTTTCCATCTTTTAAGAATTTCTTTCTTTAATGTTCTGTAGTTTTTATTGTACAGGTCTTTCACCTCTTTTGTTAGATTAATTCCCAAGTATTTTATTTTTTTTTGATGCTACTGTGATTGGAGTAGTTTTCCTAATTTCTCTTTCAGAGGATTCATCACTTATAAATAGAAATGCATTAGACTTATGCATATTGATTTCATATTCTGCTACTTTGCTGAATTCATTTATTAGTTCTAGAAGTTTTCTAGTGGAGTTTTTTGGATCTTCTAAATATAGGATCATGTCATCAGAAAATAGTGACAGCTTTAGTTCTTCTTTTCCTATATTTATCCCTTTAATTTCTTTTGTCTAATTGCTCTGGCAAGTGTTTCAAGGATGATGTTGAATAGAAGTGGTGAAGGAGGGCATCCCTGTATTGTTCCAGTTTTTAGAGAAAATGCTTTCAGTTTTTCTCCATTAAGAATAAAATTGGCTGTAGGTTTAGCATAGCCTTTCCAATTTTGAGGTATGTTCTACTATTCTTATTTTTTCTAGTGTTTCAAGCATGAAGGGGTGCTTTATTTTATCAAATGCTTTCTCAACATCAATTGAAATAATCATGTGATCCTTAATTTTAAGTCTATTGATGTGCTGAATTACATTTATTGATTTCCAGATGTTGAACCAACCTTGCATCCCTGGGATAAACCCCACTTGATCATGATGCACTATCTTATTTATATATTTTTGTATGTGATTTGCAAGTATTTTGTTAAGGATTTTTGCATCTATGTTCATCAGGGATATTGCTGTAAAGTTTTCTTTCTTTGATGTGTCTTTGTCTGGTTTTGGTATAAGAATGATACTAGCCTCATAGAATGAATTTGGAAGGGTTCCCTCCTTTTCTATTTCCTGAAATACTTTGAGGAGTATTGGTATCAGTATTTGTCTAAAGGTCTTGTAGAATTAAGCTGAGAATCCATCTGGTCCTGGTCTTTTCTTTGTCAGTAGGCTTTTGATGGCTTCTTCTATTTCAGTGCTTCAAGTTGATCTGTTTAAGTTGGGTACATCTTCCTGATACATTGGGAGAGTCATATGTCTGGAAAAATTTGTTGATGTCTTCAATATTTTCTATTTTGTTGGAGTATAAATTTTCAAAATAGTTTCTAATTAAATATTTCAATGGAGTCTGTCGTGATCTTTCCATTTTCATCACAAAGTCTAGTAATTTGAGTTTTTTCTCTCCTCTTTGTTTGTTATCTATGGGTTTATCAATTTTGTTTACTTTTTCAAAGAACCAACTTTTTGTTTTGTCAATTTTTTGAATTGTTTCTTTTGTTTCAATTTCATTGATTTCAGTTCTGATTTTAATTATTTCCTCTTCTAGTATTTTTGGTGTTGATCTGTTCTCCTTTTTCTAGGGCTTTGAGGTGTAATGCTAGGTCATTTACTTGTTGACTTTTTATCTTTTTAATGTATAAGCTCAATGCAATGAGCTTTCCTCTTAGTACAGCTTTCATAGTGTACCGGAGGTTTTGATATGTTGTGTCATTGTTCTCATTTACCTCTAATAATTTCTTTTATTTCTTCCCTGATGTCTTCTATTATCACTGCATCATTTAGTAGCATATTATTTAGTCTCTAGGTGTATGAGTAGTTTTTGTTTATTATTTTATCATTCATTTCTAATTGCATTGCATTATGGTCTAGCAGTATTCAGGGCAGGATCTCTATTTTTTTGTATTTACTAATGGCTTTTTTGTGGCATAGTATATGATCTATTTTGGAGAAGGATCCATGAGCTGCTGAGAAGAAAGTATGTTCACTTGATGATGGATGAAATCTGTAAAGATCCATTAGGTCTATATCATTGATTGTATTATTTAGTTCTGTAGTTTTTTTGTTCAGCTTTGTTTGGAGGATCTATCCAGTGGTGAGAGTGGTGTGTTAAAGTCCCCCACTATTAATTTGTTTGGTCTATTTGATTCTTAAAATTGAGATGGTTTTGTTTGATATATATAGATGCTCCATTGTTTGGGGCATAAATATTTAAATGTTATATCTTGCTCTTTTATGCTTCCCTTAAGCAGTATGAAATGTCCTTTATCCCTTCTGACTAACTTAGGTTTGAAGTCCACTTTATGTGATTTGAGGATGGTGACCCCTGCTTTTTTACTGGGTCAATGTGCATGGTATGTTTTTTCCCGTCCTTTCACCTTTAATCTGTGGATGTCTTTTTCTATGGGATGGGTCTCTTGAAGGCAGCATATTGTTGGGTCTTTCTTTTTAATCCAATCTGCTAGACTATGTCTTTTGATTATTGAATTTAGACCATTGACATTCAAGGTTATTACCGAGATATGATTTGTATTCCTGTTCATTTTGGCTTATTTTTGGTTTTTTACTTGTCCTTTGATTGGCTTTTCCTTTAGGGTAGTTCCTCTGTTTGCTGAATTGTATTGTTGTTTTTCACTTCCTCCTCCCAAAATATTTTGTTGAGAATGTTTTGTAGGGCAGGCTTTCTATTTGTAATTTTTTTTAACTTTTGTTTATCATGGAAAGATTTTATTTCATTGTCAAATCTGAAGGTTAGTTTTGCTGGGTATAGTATTCTTGGTTGACATCCCTGTTCTTTCAGAGCTTGAAATATATTGTTCCAGACCCTTCTTACTTTTAGAGTGTGGACTGAGAAATCTGCTGATATCCTTATTGGTTTCCCTGTATATGTAATCTGATGCTTTTCTCTAGCAGCCTTTAAAATCCTATGTTTATTTTAAATGTGAGGTATTTTTATTATAATGTGTCTTGGTGTGGATCTGTTGTGGTTTTGTGCACTTTGTGTACTGTAAGCCTCTTGTATTTGATTTCACTTTTCAGGTTTGGGAAATTTTCTGACATTATTTTATTGAACAGGTTTTTCATGACTTTGGTTTTTATCTCTGTACCTTCCTCAATCCCAATAATTCTTAAATTTGATCTTTTCATGATATCCCATAATTCTTGGAGGTTCCATTCATGACTTCTTAACATCTCCTCAGTTTGCTCAATTTTATTTTCAAGATTGAATATTTTGTCTTCATCTTCTGAAATTCTGTCTTCCACAAGGTCTATTCTGTTGGTGATGCTTTCTATTGAGTTCTTAAATTGGTTTATCATTTCTTTCATCTCAAGTATTTCTGCTTGTTCTTTTCTTTTTCAGAATCTCAATCTCTTTTTTGAAGTGTTCTTTTGTTTCTTGCATTTTCTCTTTTAATTTTCTACTGGAATGGTCTTGCATTGCCTGCATTTGCTCTCTTATCTTGTCTTTTACTTCACAGATCATTTTAATCATGCACATTCTAAACTCTTTTTCTGTCATTTCTTCTGCCATGCTGTCATTGGAGTCTATCACAAGAGCATCTTGGTTACTTAGGGACAATTTCTTCCCCTGTTTTTTTTCATATTGTTTCTCTTTTTTCCCCTGTAGCAGTGAAGATCAGAGATACTGAAGTTTGCCCCCTGCAGGCTTATTATGACCCTGCAGTTTCCCACTACCTCTCTTTGAAGGGGTGATCAATACCAGTAGCACTCAATACAGAGAAAATGCAGCCTGAACCAGATAGCTCCTATACAGACTTTAACATTTGTAAAATAAACAGGATAGTTTCAATTAGTATTTACAATATTTCTAGTTGTGATAAGAGGATAGGGAAAGGGTGTAGGACATAAGTGAGTAAATAGGGGTTCATGTCAAAGGGCCTCCAGTCTCCTATAGGTGTCTCAGGATGGGAGCCGCCCTTCCAATGATGATGGCCACACCCTCGGAAATAATTCAGTGCCTGCAACAGCCTCCAAATGAACTGGGGAGCCCCAGCAAGGGTGCACTGAGTCAGCACAGAGGGAGGCGCAGTGTCCCTCAGCAGTAGGGGGGCAGACGGGTATGCAGGCTAAGCGCCGGACCGACCTCGGTGTGTGGTGTGGGCTCAGTGATTCCTACGACCTTGGTGTGTGGTGTGGGCTCAGTGATGCCTCCAACCTTGGTGTGGGCAGGCAGGAACAGCAACGACCGACCTTGGTGTGGGGGAGTGGGGTCAGCGACCTCTGACCTCAGTGTGGGGGGCAGCTCAGTGACTTCTGACCTTGGTGTGGGTGGGCAGGCACAGCACCAACCAACCTGAGTGTGGGGGGTGGGCTCAGTGCCTACATCTGACCTCGGTGTGGGGGTGGGCTCAGCGCGACATCCAACTTCAGTGTTGGGGGCAGGCTTAGCATGACGTCCGACCTCAGTGACAGTTGTACTTTTTTTATTCAATTCGAAGTATTTTTAATTTCTCTTGAAATTTGTTTTTTGACATGCTATTTATGTTCAATTTCCAAATAGTTTGGATTTTTTCCAGTGAATATTTGTGTTAATGATTTTAACTTTAATGCCACTTTGGATTCATTTGTTTTATTTTTTATTATTATTGTATACAAATGGGATACATGTTGTTTCTCTATTTGTACATGGAGTCAAGGCATACCATTTGTGTAATCATACGTTTACATAGGGCAATTATGTTTGATTCATTATTTTTTCCCTTCCCCCCACCCCTCCCACCCCTCTTTTCCCTCTATACAGTCTTCTTTCCTTCATTCTTACCACACTCCTTATCCCTAATCCTAAACCTAACCCTAAACCTAATGCTAACCCCTCCCACCCCCCATTATATGTCCTCATCCGCTTATCAGCGAGATCATCCGTCCTTTAGTTTTTTGAGATTGGCTTATCTCACTTAGCATGATATTCTCCAATTTCATCCATTTGCCTGCAAATGCCATAATTTTATCATTCTTCATTGCGGAGTAATATTGCATTGTATATATATATATATATGCCACAGTTTCTTGATCTGTTCATCAACTGATGGGCATCTAGGTTGGTTCCACAATCTGGCTATGGTGAATTGAGCAGCAATGAACATTGATGTGGCTGTATCTCTGTAGTATGCTGATTTTAAGTCCTTTGGGTATAGGCCAAGGAGTGGGATAGCTGGGTCAAATGGCATTTACATTCCAAGGTTTCTGAGGAATCTCCATACTGCTTTCCAGAGTGGCTGCACTAATTTGCAACCCCACCAGCAATGTATGAGTTTTCCTATTTCACCACATCCTCGCCAACACCTATTGTTGCTTGTGTTCTTGATAATCGCCATTCTAATTGGGGTGAGATGAAATCTTAGGGTAGTTTTGATTTGCATTTCCCTTATTACTAGGGATGTTGAACATTTTTTCATATATCTGTTGATTGCTTGTACATCTTCTTCTGTGAAGTGTCTGTTCATTTCCTTAGCCCATTTGTTGATTGGATTATTTGTATTCTTCGTGTAGAGTTTTTTGAGTTCTTTATAGATTCTGGAAATTAGCACTCTATCTGAAGTATGGTTGGCAAAGATATTCTCCCACTCTGTAGTCTCTCTCTTCACATTGCTGATAGTTTCCTTTGCTGAGAGAAAGCTTTTTAGTTTGAATCTATCCCAGTTGTTGATTCTTGCTTTTATTTCTTGTGCTATGGGAGTCCTGTTAAGGAAGTCTGATCCTAAGCCAACAAGTTGAAGATTTGGACCTACTTTTTCTTCTATAAGATGCAGGATCTCTGTCTGATTCCGAGGTCATTGATCCATTTTGGGTTGAGTTTTGTGTAGGGTGAGAGATAGGGGTTTAATTTCATTCTGTTGCATATGGTTTTCCAGTTTTCCCAGCACCATTTGTTGAAGAGGCTATCTTTTCTCCATTGCATATTTTTGGGCCCTTTGTCTGGTATGAGAAAATTGTATTTGTTTGGGTTTGTGTCCATATCCTCTATTCTGTACTGTTGATCTATCTGTCTATTTTGGTACCGATACAATGCTGTTTTTGTTACTATTGCTTTGTAGTAGAGTTGAAAATCTGGTATTGCGATACCCCCTGCTTCACTCTTGCTACTGAGGATTGCTTTAGCTATTCTAGGTTTTTTATTCTTCCAGATGAATTTCATAATTGCTTGCTCTATTTCTGCAAGGTACATCATTGGGATTTTAATTGGAATTGCATTGAATCTGTATAGCACTTTAGGTAGTATGGCCATTTTGACAATATTAATTCTGCCTATCCAAGAACATGGGAGATCTTTCCATCTTCTAAGGTTTTCTTTAATTTCTTTCTTTAGTGTTCTGTAGTTCTCATTGTAGAGGTCTTTCACCTCTTTTGTGAGATTGATTCCCAACTATTTTATTTTTTTCGATGCTATTGTGAATGGGGTAGTTTTCCTAATTTCTCTTTCTGAAGATTCATCACTTATGTATAAAAATGCATTGGATTTATGAGCATTGATGTTGTAACCTGCTACTTTACTGAATTCATTTATGAGTTCTAAAAGTTTTCTGGTGGAATCTCCAGGTTCCTCTAAATATATAATCATGTCATCAGCAAACAGGGATAGTTTGAGTTCTTCTTTTCCAATTCAGTATCCTTTAATTTCTTTGGTTTGTCTAATTGCTCTGGCTAGAGTCTCAAGGACGATGTTGAATAGAAGTGGTGAAAGAGGGCATCCCTGCCTTGTTCCAGTTTTTAGGGGGAACGCTTTCAGTTTTTCACCATTTAGAATGATATTGGCCATGGGCTTAGCGTAGATGGCCTTTATAATGTTAAGGAATGTTCCCACTACCCCAATTTTTTCTAGAGTTTTGAGCATGAAGGGATGCTGTATTTTATCGAATGCTTTTTCTGCATCTATTGAAATAATCATGTGATTCTTAACTTTAAGGCTGTTGATATGGTGAATGACATTTATTGATTTCCGAATGTTGAACCAACCTTGCATCCCTGGGATAAAACCCACTTGATCGTGATGCACTATCTTTTTAATATATATTTGTATGGGATATGCTAAAATTTTGTTGAGAATTTTTGCGTCGATGTTCATTAAGGATATTGGTCTGAAATTTTCTTTCCTCGATGTGTCTCTGTCTGGTTTAGGTATCAGGGTGATATTGGTTTCATAGAACGAGTTTGGGAGGGTTCCTTCCTCTTCTATTTTTTGGAATACTTTGAGGAGTATTGGAATGAGCTCTTCTTTAAAGGTTTTGTAGAACTTCACTGACAACCCATCTGGTCCTGGACTTTTCTTTGTTGGAAGGCTTTTGATGACCTCTTCTATTTCATTGCTTGAAATTGGTTTATTTAAGTTGTGTATGTCCTCCTCGTTCAGTTTAGGTAATTCATATGTCTCTAGAAACTTGTCGATGTCTTCGAGGTTTTCTGTTTTGTTGGAGCATAGATTTTCAAAATAGCTTCTAATTATGTTTTGTATTTCAGTCGTGTCTGTTGTGATGTTTCCTTTTTCATTCCGAATTTTAGTAATTTGAGTTTTCTCTCTTTCTCTTTGTTAGTGTGGCTAAGGGTTTATCAAATTTGTTTATTTTTTCAAAGAACCAACTATTTATTTTTTTAATTTTTCCAATTGTTTCTTTTGTTTCAATTTTGTTGATTTCGGCTCTGATTTTAGGTATTTCCTGACTTCTACTACTTTTGGTATTGGTCTGCTCTTCTTTTTCTAGGGCTTTGAGCTGTAGTGTTAAGTCGTTTATTTGTTGATTTCTACTTCTTTTTTTGAATGCGCCCCATGAAATAAATCTTCCTCTAAGTACTGCTTTCATAGTGTCCCAGAGATTTTGATATGATGTGTCTTTGTTCTCGTTTACTTCTAAGAATTTTTTTATTTCCCTCCTGATGTCTTCTGTTATCCATTCATCATATAATAGTGTATTATTTAAACTCCAGGTATTGGAGAAGTTTCTGTTTTTTATTCTGTCATTTATTTCTAATTTCAATCCATTATGATCTGATAGAGTACAAGGTAGTATCTCTATCTTCTTGTATTTGCTAACAGTAGCTTTGTGGCATAAAATATGGTCTATTTTAGAGAAGGATCAGTGTGCTGCTGAGAAGAAAGTGTATTCGTTCTTTTTTGGATGGTATGTTCTATATATGTCCGGTAAGTCTAAATTGTTGATTGTGTTATTGAGATCTATGGTTTCTTTATTCAATTTTTGTTTGGACGATCTATCCAGTGGTGAGAGAGTTGTGTTAAAATCGCCTAGTATTATTGTGCTGTGGTCTATTTGATTTCTGGAATTGAGAAGGATTTGTTTGACGTACGTGGATGAGCCAATGTTTGGGGCATAGATATTTATGATTGTTATGTCTTGCTGATTTATGCTTCCCTTAAGCAGCATGTAATGTACTTCTTTATCCCTTCTGACTAGTTTTGGCTTGAGGTCCACATTATCTGAAATGAGGATGGATACTCCAACTTTTTTGCTGTGTCCGTGTGCATGGTATGTTTTTCCCCATCCTTTCACCTTTAGTCTATGGGTATCTCTTTCTATGAGATGAGTCTCTTTCAGGCAGCATATTTTTCTTTTTAATCCAGTCTGCCAGTCTATGTCTTTTGATTGATGAGTTCAGGCCATTAACATTCAGGATTATTATTGGGATTTGATTTGTATTCCCAGTCATTTGACTCATATTTGTTTTTTCACACAATTTGGTTTCTCCTTTATTTGGCTATTCCTTTAGGCTAGGGCCTCCTGTTGCTGATTTGCATCATTGTTTTTTTTCTCTTCCTCATGGAATATTTGTTGAGAATGTTCTGTAATGCTGGCTTTCTTTTTGTAAATTCCTTTAGCTTTTGTTTATCATGGAAGGATCTTATTTCATCATCAAATTTGAAGGTAAGTTTTGCTGGGTATAAGATTCTTGGTTGGCATCCATTTTCTTTCAGGGCTTGGTAAATGTTGTTCCAGGCCCTTCTAGCTTTTAGGGTCTGGATTAAAAAATCTGCTGATATTCTTATTGGTTTCCCTCTGAATGTAAATTGATTCTTTTCTCTCGCAGCCTTTAAAATTATGTCTTTATTTTGTATGTTAGGTATTTTCATAATAATGTGCCTTGGTGTGGGTCTGTTGTAATTTTGTATATTTGGAGTTCTATAAGCCTCTTGTACTTGGTTTTCCATTTCATTCTTCAGATTTGGAAATTTTCTGATATTATTTCATTGAATAGATTGTTCATTCCTTTGGTTTGTTTCTCTAAGCCTTCCTCAATCCCAATAATTCTTAAATTTGGCCTTTTCATGAAATCCCATAATTCTTGTAGATTCTGTTCATGATTTCTTACCATCTTCTCTGTTTGGCCAACTTTGTTTTCAAGATTAAATCATTTGTCTTCAATATCTGAGGTTCTGTCTTCCAGGTGTTCTATCCTATTGGTTATGCTTTCTATGGAGTGTTTAACTTGGTTTATTGTTTCCTTCATTTCAAGTATTTCAGCTTGTTTTTTTTTTTTTCAGTATCTCTAGCTCTTTATTGAAATGATCTCTTTCTTCCCGTATTTGGTCTTTTAACTGTTGATTGGTGTGATCATTTAATGCCTGCATTTGCTCTTTCATCTCCTCCTTCAATGCCTGCATTTGCTCTTTCATCTCCTCATTTGCTTCCCTGATTGTTTTAATTATGTACATTCTGAACTCCCTTTCTGACATTTCTTCTGCTGTGCTGTCATTGGGTTTTATTGATGTAGTATCTAGGTTTGTTTGGAACATTTTCTTCCCTTGTTTTCTTATATTGGTCAGCTGTCAGTTGGACCCTGAGATATTGCAGATTTCCTCTGTTGGCTTATAGTGTCCCGGTAGATTTCCAGTGTATCACCTGCCAGCCTTCAGTAGCCTGAAGTCTTGGAGGAATTGACAATGCAGTGCTTCCAAGGAAAGCTGCTTCTAGCCCCCTACTGGTTCCAGGGCTGGGAGCTGGCTCTGTGTGGAAAGGCTATCACTGGGGGCCTGCATCATACAGCTGGCCCTGTGGGAGGAGTACACTGCCGGAGTGTGGAAGGCTACATGGGGAAGACTCCAGCTTCTCTGTCCTGCTCTGATAAGCCACCCCTATTTGTGCCTGTTGCCCAGGCCAAGTTTCGCCCAGTGGGGGAGACTCACCCCATGACTCTATTATTGTCCAAGTCTCTCAATGCCTCCCCTTCTTAACTCCTGGGTTCTGGAGCGACGGAGATGTAGTCACCCTCTAGGCCGCCATCTTGGATCACCCCGTGGAAAGAGCCTGCGGCCTGGAGTGGGCAGAGCCACCTGGAGAAGTCTCTGGCTGCCCTGCCTTGATCCCAGAGGCTGCTTGTGGATCGAAGCTCTCCGTTGGCTCGGGGACTTGTGGCTGACTCTATGTAGAAAGGCTCTCACTGGGCGGTCTGTTCTGAGAAGCTAGCCTTGAAAGGTGTCCCCCACTGCAGGGGGCTGGGCTGCATTCGTAAGTCTCTGGCTGCCCTTTCCTGGTCCATGAAGCCACTTGCTGGCGGGAGTACACCGTGCTGGCTCCAGGACTTGGAGCTTGTTCTGATCAGAAAGGCTCTCACTAGGGGACCTGCTTCGAGAACCTGGAGAAGCTGGTTGTGTGGGAGAGACCCACCGCCAGAGTGCGCAGGGCTGCCTGTGGAAGACTCTAGCTGCCCTTCCATGCTCTGATAAGCCACCTCTTTCTGGACCTGCCACCTGGGCCAAGCTTTACCCAGTGGGTAGACTCACCCGTGGCTCTATTTTAGTCCGAGTCTCTCAATGTCTTCCCTTCTTAACTCCTGGGTTCTGGAGCGACTGGGGATGCAGTCACCCTCTAGTCCACCATCTTGGATCACCCCGTGGAAGGAGCCTGCTGCCAGAGTGGGCAGAGCCACCTGGAGAAGTCTCTGGTTGCCCTGCCCTGATCCCAGAGGCTGCTTGCAGATCGAAGCTCTCAGTTGGCAAGGGGACTTGTGGGTGGCTCTTTGTAGAAAGGCTCTCACTGGGCGGTCTCTATGATTTATTGTATTAGGGATTGAACCCAGGGTTCCTCTATCACTGAGTGTACATTGCCCACACCTTTTTAAAATTTTATTTTGAGGTGGGGTTTCATTAAGTTGCTAAGGCTGTTCTTAAACCTGTGATTCTCCTGCCTCAGCATTCACAATCACTGGAATTACAGATCTACAGGACAACACCCTGATTAATTTTATTATTAATAATATAACCATAAGAATTTTTAAAATTTTGTACAAATTATTCTAATGTTCTTCCCTGTCCTTAAATGCAGAACTATTTTTCAGTTTTGAAAAAATTCTGATTTTGGTAATGTTATTATTTTAACTGCATGTACTTTTAGATTTGATTTGTTGATATTTCAAGAATTAGGAATCTACTTTTTCCCCACTTCTTAAGGTACTAGGGACTGACCCCAGGGCCTCACACATGGTAGGCAAGCCCTCTACCACTAAATTTTATCTCCATCCCTGAATCTACATTTTTTAAGGAGATAATTTGGATTTTAGTATTATGGTCATGCTAATTTATGGTGCTGAAATAAATTTATAAATGATGTGCTTTCTCATTCTCTATCAGTGATATTTCTATTTTTAATCTATTTGGTAGCATTTCTATAAAACAGTACATTTGTACAAATGATTTCATCATTTAATTGTTTCAATATTATTAGCATAAGGCTGTTCTTTTTTTTCTCATTTTTATGTCTTTCATATATGTGAAATCATGTAAATTTCATGTCTGAACCATCTAAACTGTTCTTACATAAGATGTTTGATTTATGGGATAAATTTTATAAAAGGTATATGCTTAAATGATTAATGCAATTCAAATAACTATTATCCCACTTAGTTACACCTTTTTTTTTTTTTTACAGCTTCCGCTACTGTAGAGCAGTAAACTACTTTGGGATATAATGTTACATTAGAATTCATGAACTCCCCTTTATTTTTGTTTTTCCTAATAGCCCTAAAAAGTAAAAGAGCTAATAAGTCAGCACATATAACAATATAGTGGGTACAGTTTTCTGCAAAAAAAAAAATGCCAAATGAAATTTGGTGTGTTTGCTGCTTATTGCTCAGTATAACCAAGTACTCTATCATGATTGCGTACTAACATATAAAATAGGAAAATCATAAGGAGGAAGACTTACTTAAATAAATCTTACTCACTACATTCTGTCCTCACCATCACTTCTCCATTTTTGTGAGATCATTCCATTCACCATCCGCTTTTCTTACTTTCTTATTTTGTTTTACTTAATTTATTTTGTTCTTAAGGTTTGAAAGGAATCAGGAATCAGTGTGCTTGTCTTTTCACAGAAATAGTTTTTGGCTTTCTCAGTTCTTTTTTTGTTTTCTTTTGTCTAATTGCAAATTAACAGATTATATTTGTTTTCTTGGGTATTGAATTCTTTCTTTAATTTAAGACATGCTTGTTATAGTAACTGAAAGTATAAATTCCTTGCAGTTTTGTGCATGAATTGACCTTACCAGAATATTTTAAACTTTTTTGGGGTGGGGTTGGTCTGGGATTGAACCCAGGGATGCTTTACTGAGCTTCAGTCCCAACCTTTTTAATTTAAAGAAAGGAACTTACTAAGTTACTTAAAGCTTCACCAAATTGCTGAGACTGCCTTTGAAATTTCAGTCCTCTAGCCTCTGCCTCCCTAACCATCCTACCTAGCTTATTTTAAACGTTTTTAATAGTTGTATCAGTTGTTGAAAATGATGATGTTATACTAATAATCTAAGAGCAGGACTTTAAAAACCTTTAAAAAGTAGATTATGTGGTTTACATATCCTCATTTTTTCCTCAGATAAAAATTTCCAGTGGGCAAATACTGGAGCAATGGTGTTTGGAACACAGACAACCAGTAAAGCTGGTGAAGATAAATATGGTAGTGATGAAGAAGTAGTTCATAGTGAAGATTTTCATTTTGAACCAATAGTGCCATTTTCAGAAGTAAATGAGAAGTAAATGTCAGGGAATGAAAATTTTACTAATTGCTTAATTTTCATTTTAAGCTCAAAACGTACAGTGATTGATTTGTTAGGACTGTGGTTACTTTCTTTCAGAATACTTATAATCTGAAGTAGTAGCTCTATTTGTTAGACATCAGTGCTTTTTTTTTTCACTTTTGTCTTTTGTTTTTGGTACTGGGGCTTTAACCCAGGAGTACTTTGCCACTAAGCTACATCCTTAGTTCTTTATTTTTTATTTTGAGACAGGGTCTTGCAAAGTTGCTTAGGTTCTCATTAAATTGCTGAGTCTGGCCTTGAACTTGAAATCCTCCTGCCTCTGCTTCCATAGTCACTGGGATTACAAGAATGTACCACTGTGCCTGACTTAGGCATTCAGCTTTGAAGTATACTTCTGTTTGTTTTTCCTTGTTTTTTTGTTTTGTTTTGTTTTGTTTTTGTTTTAGCAGTGCTGGAGATTAAACCCAAGGACCTCAGACATGCTATGCAAGTGCAGTATCACAGATCTACCTGAGACCTTTTTTTAAAGTTGTATAGATTTTGCTTTGTAATTAGTATATGCAATTATTGGGAAGAAATAACTTTTTTCATATGTTGTTAGAATATCATGTTTGTTTTCATACTGTATATCTGGGGATAAAGTAATTTCCATAATTTCCAATGTCATTTCAGTAAAAAGTAACCTTTTACAGTTTTTGGACAAGAATGTTATTTTAGGAAAATTATTTTGTCATTTTTCAACCAGCACTTTTTGAAGTCTCTTAACCTATTAAGTAAAATCTATTAATACCCTTACGAGGAAAATATGTTGAAAAATTTGGATTTTTTGAAATTTGTTATGGAATTATAAGCATCAGCTTACAGATGAGCCTCATCTTTACTCATAAGTAAAAGTAAAATCTGGAGAAAAAGATGAAGAAATTTTGTTTAAAGAGAGAGCCAAACTTTATAGGTGGAATAAAGATGTCAGTCAGTGGAAGGAGAACAGTGTTGGAGATATAAAGATTCTTTGACATACAATGAAGAATTACTATCAGATTCAAATTAGAAGAGGCCAGATGTTTAAAGTGTGTACAAACCATGTTATCACCAAAACAATGAGATTAAAACCCCTAATATTTCAAATAATGCTTTAGTTATGACTGCTTGAGATTATGCTAGTGAGTTTCTAATTTTGGATGCTAATTTTCTTTCTTTTTTGGACTTTTCTAAAAACCATAAGGAACATAAAATAATTTATAAGTTATGTTAATATTCTGGTCACTTGTTTTTCCAATAGATGGAAAAGCAAAAGTGGAACAACTTGCAGTGAGATTTAAAACAAAAGAAATGACTGAGTCTTTTAAGAAAAAATTTGAAGAATGTCAACAAAATTTATTGAAACTCCATAGAGAAGTATCTATGGCAGCAGAGTTATCAAAGGAGACAAATCCTGTGGTATTTTTTGATGTTTGTGTGGATGATAAACATTTGAATTATTTTCAAATGTTGTTTTTTGAACTGCTGAGAACTTCAGAGCACTGTGCACTGGAGAGAAGAGCTTTGGTTTTAAGAACTCTGTTTTTCACAGAGTAATTCCAGATTTTGTTTGCCAAGTAAGTACTAACTACCTGTAGTAATTGAAGTCAAAAAGAATGTACACCACAGTAACTTGGAGAATTTGTGAATTTTTTCTTGACCACATCATGTAATTTTCTTAAGATTTATTTAGCTTTCCCAAATAAGAGTGTCATCACCACTGGTTCCCTAATTCTGCCCAGATTTTTCAAACTTAAAAGGGTCCAAATTTCTAACACCTGAAACATGCTGGAACTTGAGGGTGGAGAAGAGGACTTTTATTTTTTATCTTCATTCAAAAATAAGTATGTAATTTTCAAAATGCATTCTTAAGGAAACTGGATGGTCAGGATTTACCCTATAGTGGCAACTTCTATGTATATTTTATGTTTTACTCAGGATTCCTATTAATTAAAATCTTTCTTTCAGGGGGAGATATCACAAAATGTAATGGAACAGGAGGACAGTCCATTTATTGAGATATATTTGAAGGTGAGAACTTTGATGTGAAACATACTGTTCCTGGCTTACTGTCTACAGCCAATTGAGGTCAAATACTAATAATTCTCAATTTTTATGGCACTGAACAAAGCAGAACATTTGGACTTTAGCATGTAGTATTTGTTTCTTTTTTACGGACAGCATGGATATTGAGAAAAAGATTGAATCATTTGGTTCTCTCAAAGGATCTGTTAGTTGAAGAATTAGTATCATAGAATGTGGCCAGATACAAAATAATTGTTTTTCATACTAAATTTTATCTGTATAAGCAGTTGATTTGAAGCTTAACTGTTACAGATAATATGGTAATTATGTTCAGATTTTGAAAATGAACATTTCCAATGTATAAATGTAAAATTGCAGCTTATAGCACTTATCACTTTTTAATGTGTTATAATTGACCTTTCATGGTGTGAAATAAAAGTTTAAACACTGGTGTATTTCAGGTATACTTGTATTTATCTACTCCTGACACATCTGTATTAAAATGGAATAATAACTTATTTTGTTATAAGAAATAGACCTTTACAGACTATTCAAGAAATAGGATATATGCAATTTACCTTTAGTTCCTTTAAAGATATTTTAACTTGTTGCATGGATGTATATACCATTTGAATAAAGGGACCACAATTGGATAATTTTATTTTAGATCTGAAATATGTTTGGTAATCTTAACTATCAGTGGGCTCCGTTATGTGTAGAGACTCATTTATGAATGCATAGAGCCACTGAAGATAACTAACCAAAGTGCTCTTCTATAATCTTTACACCTCCTGTATGGTCACAAATTAAATTTTAGAGCACCTTCTTTTCTTAAAATATGTAACTTGCTGAGCACTTTCAAAAGGTATTGATATTTACATTTGAAACAAGTTGATTATATTTCCTTAGATTTTTCTTTTAACTTTTCTGTCATGTGTCTCTACTACCTCAAAAACTTCAACTTGGTCCTGATGATAAATTGAATTTTTTCCTTGTTGCTGTTGTGCTAGAGTATGAATATTTTCAAAAGACCTATACCATGTTATTTGGTTAAAGATTTGCTTTATACTAGATTGTTGCAGTACCTTTTAGATGATTTTTATAGGAGAAATAAAGTGACAATTGATAATAGCCATGACATTTTAAACATCCATTATGTGTGTATCTAATTGTCTGTTCATTTTAGTACTAGACATAAGGAGGACAAGTAAAGAAAGGTCTATACTATAAAGTGCCATATAATTTTTGCAAGTTTGATAAGCAACAGAAATGGTTTGTGTCAAAGGAAATGTAACTGAACTATTAAAGAAAGATATTTTTATTGTCTTTCTCAATGTATAACTACAAAGAATGTCATTAGAGCACAAAATTTTATATATTGCAACCGTGCATATTGACTCCCTTCTTTTGTGTTCTTTTCAGTGAACATACCTCATTTATTTTAGTGAGGAAAGACAGGTTTATTCCCTGTTGTATGGTAATTTAGAAATAAGGTATCCTATAGTGAATACCTGTGAAACTGTCTGTTAGAGATGATTACAGGGATGTGATGTGCGGTTTGTGTAAGGAGTGATGGAACACCATCATATCCATGACTAGATCTACTTGGTTATAAAGTCATATAAATAAAATACTTGGGAATCAATCTCACAAAAGAGGTGAAAGACCTCTACAATGAGAAATACAGAACACTAAAGAAAGAAATCAAAGAAAACCTTAGAAGATGGAAAGATCTCCCATGTTCTTGGATAGGAAGAATTAATATTGTCAAAATGGCCATACTACCAAAAGTGCTATACAGATTCAATGCAATTCCAATTAAAATCCCAATGATGTACCTTACAGAAATAGAGCAAGCAATTATGAAATTCATCTGGAAGAATAAAAAACCCAGAACAGCTAAAGCAATCCTTGGCAGAAAGAGTGAAGCAGGGGGTATCGCAATACCAGATCTTCAACTCTACTACAAAGCAATAGTAACAAAAACGGCATGGTACTGGTACCAAAATAGAAAGGTGGATCAATGGTACAGAATAGAGGACACAGACACAAACCCAAATAAATACAATTTTCTCATACTAGACAAAGGGGCCAAAAATATGCAATGCAGAAAAGATAGTCTCTTTAACAAATGGTGCTGGGAAAACTGGAAAACCATATGCAACAGAATGAAACTAAACCCATATCTCTCACCATGCATGAAACTAAACTCAAAATGGATTAAGGACCTTGGAATCAGACCAGAGACCATGCATCTTATAGAAGAAAAAGTAGGTCCAGAGCTTCAACATGTTGGCTTAGGACCAGACTTCCTTAACAGGACTCCCATAGCACAAGAAATAAAAGCAAGAATCAATAACCGGGATAGATTCAAACTAAAAAGCTTTCTCTCAGCAAAGGAAACTATCAGCAATGCGAAGACAGATCCTACAGAGTGGGAGAAAATCTTTGCCAATCATACTTCAGATAGAGCGCTAATTTCCAGAATCTATAAAGAACTCAAAAAACTCTACACCAAGAATGCAAATAATCCAATTGACAAATGGGCTAAGGAAATGAATAGACACTTCACAGAAGATCTACAAGCAATTAACAAACATATGAAAAAATGTTCAACATCTCTAGTAATAAGAGAAATGCAAATCAAAACCACCCTAAGATTCCATCTCACCCCAATTAGAATGGCAATTATCAAGAATACAAACAACATGTGTTGGCGAGGATGTGGGGAGAAAGGTACACTCATACATTGTGGTAGGGCTGCAAACTTGTGCAGCCACTCTGGAAAGCAGTGTGGACACTCCTTAGAAAGCTTGGAATGGAACCACCATTTGACCCAGCTATCCCACTCCTCGGCCTATACCCAAAGGACTTAAAATCAGCATATTACAGAGATACAGCCACATCAATGTTCATAGCTGCTCAGTTCACAATAGCCAGATTGTGGAACCAACCTAGATGTTCTTCAATTGATGAATGGATAAAGAAACTGTGGTATATATGTACAATGGAATATTACTCAGCCATAAAGAATGATAAAATTATGGCATTTGCAGGCAAATGGATGAAATTGGAGAATATTATGATAAGTGAGATAAACCAATCTCAAAAAACCAAAGGACAAATGATATCGCTAATAAGTGGATGATGACACATAATGGAGGGTGGGAGGGGTTGATGTTAGGGTTAGAGTTAGGGTTAGGGAGGGGGGCAAGAATGGAGGAAGGAAGGACTGTATAGAGGGAAATGAGGGGTGGGAGGTTTGGGAGGGAAGGGAAAAAATAACAGAATGAATCAAACAACATTACCCTATGTAAATTTATGATTACACAAATGGTATGCCTTTGCGCCATGCACAGAGAAACAACATGTATCCCATTTGTTTACAATAAAAATAAATAAATAAATAAATAAAATAAATAAATAAATAAAATCTAAGATAATAAATTTATCAAAAAAATAAAATAAACCTACTCCAAATTTTTTAGTTCAATTACTTGAACCTTCAAGGAAACAGTAGATGACATATATGTACTTTTAATATTTAGAATTTACTCCTTTGGAAATCTATTTAAATTGATTTAAATAGTGTGTTGTAATTTTTAGCTGAGACAGTTAATGCTGTCTTGATTTTAGAATAAATTCTAAGTAAATGCAAGTGCTTTTAAAGAATTTTTAAATAGATTTTCATGTAGTCCTAAAATATTAAAATTAAAAGCTTCAAAGATGTTAACCAAAAAACTTGACTAAATGACATGTAAGCTGATTTTTCCTGTATTGCTATTTCAAAGACACTTAAAAGTGGCTTGAGGCTTTTATAAGAACTGTGTTTGAGTTACATTTCAGGAAAGAATTTTGTGGTTTATGTTATTTAAATGCTAATAATGTATTAAACCCGATCTATGTTTTTCAAATTTGCTGGACTTATATTGTCTTTTTAAAATCTGCTTAAAGATAGAATAAAGTATTTCCAGTATTTATGCATTTTAATCAATACTTTATACAAAATTGATTATTGGTTTAGTTTATTTAGATAGGAACTACTTTGCTAAAGTATTTCTGTTATGAAATTTTGGCAATTGAGAACTTTAATCCAGAGTATTTAGTTTTCAGTCCAGATATGTAGTTGACAATCATTTTAGAAAAGGGATTATGAAAGAAGTGTTCAAAAAACCATTCCCCTCATTCAGTCTCTGTTTAATAAAGATTTTAGG
>NW_025920503.1:0-74556 GCF_902686445.1 Sciurus carolinensis | reverse complement strand
ATTTTAAGAAGCAATGAGGAGGTCAGCATCTCTGCAGGGCATATGATGTATTAGTTAGCTTTTAGACACTGTGACCTATAAGGAAAATTTACAGGATGAAAAGTTTATTAGGGTTGTGGTTTCAGAGGTTCAGTCCATGGTTGGCCAACTCTGCACTGAGGGCCTAACATAAGGCAAGAGATCATGGTAGTAGGGTACAGGGGAGGGAAGGATCTCAGAAGAAGAAACCCAGGAAGCAGAGAGCTCTGCTCACCTAAGACAAAATGTAGACTCCCAGGGACCACCCCACTGAACCCCTTCCTCTATCCACACCATATCTGTTTACTCTTACTGCCCAGTTAATCCATATCAGTCGATTAACCACCATTTAAATCACATTTCTCATGATCTAATCTTTTCACCTTTGAAAAGTTTGACATTGTGTCACACATAACCTTTTGAGCACACTCCACATTTGAACCATACAGTTGAGGAAAGGAATAACAAACGGCCAAGATTTAACAAGGACTTGATCATTTATCCATTTGAATGTTGACCTTTGTACAACTTTCTGGATTAACTTTCAACGGAGCATTACAACCTGAAAAGTTGGGTACTCACACTTTTCCAATATAAACAAATTCCTTAAAATGGTAGAAAAGCATTTAAGCCTCATGAATATTAGCAAATTATTGATAATGAGTGTTGCTAACTGCGTGGCCAAACTTGCAGTTCTCATGAGGGGTGAAGGAGGATTTGAAAAAAAAGACTCACACACACAGACTGTGAAGATTAAACTGGAGTTGGTAAAATGCTGCTCTCTGGTGGAGAAGCAGATCTAAAGAGTTACTCCATCAATCTTTATTTATATTTGGGGAAATGGTGAAACACTGTGGATGTCTGGCAGGAGAATTCATCTGTCTCCGGGAGCTATGTGCCTGAGATCAAGGTCGAAGTTGATGCGGTTCTTGGGCAGAGCCTCCTCATCCAGGGCTTTCCCATAGCAGCTAGGCATCCTATGCTCCTGCCCAAATACTTTCCCAGGCACCAAGCCCACCACAGCCATGAGGTCATTGGAGACTCCCAATTTCAGTCACTGCTGTTCCATTCTCCGTCATCACTCTCCAGAAATGAGGATTCTTACATGTATTTTCATAAATGGAATTATTGCACATAAAGTTCATGAAATTTATGCAGCATATGGCAGTGATCAGGATATGGGAAAGGTGAATTCAATATATATTATATATGAAAAGGTCCCGATGCTGCTATATTTTTCTCTAAGTTTTCTCAGGTGTTAAAATAGCATCAAATTGAAGTGATTAATTTTAATTGTTCATGTGTGACCTCAAGAGAATGAAGCAGTTGATAGTCTCTAGGGTTCTTACCTCCAAGTTTAACTGTACATATAAGAATACTTCATCACCCCAACCAGGAGAGCTCCTGCCTTAGCCATCAGCAGGTTTGTTTTAACATTCAAAAGACAGATGGATTTAAATTTTATTATGGGAAACTAACCCTGTTAAAACTATGAGTGAGCCAGGAACAGTGAGTGTACTCTTTCTGCAAAGGTTCATATTAGAGAGTAGCTCAGCTAAGCACCTCAACAGTATCACAAAAAAATGTTACCAGGGAGGGGAAAAAAATCTCTGAGGATTTGGTGTTATGTGTTGTCTCATTTTTGCAAATTCTGAAGGAGTTGTCAAGATAGAATATTTAACTAAAGTGAAAAAGACTAGTAAAAAAATAAAGAACACTATTTGATTGAGGTTACAAGAGTGTATCCATTGACAGCAAAAATAAAAACCACAATTGGGAAAAAATACTGGGAGAGATATTTCAGCTATCATTTTTGCCTGGAGTAAAAGTTAATAAAAATTTTTTCCAGGGATTTAATGATATCATTTGTGATAAGATTCATTTCATTAAATGTCAAAATATTTTGAATAAAATTTGAAATTCTTTAGATAAATAAAATGTGGTAGTAAGAAAATATGTGCTAATTAGACTGGTTTCTGGGTTGTCTTTAATAGGTAAATTTATAAGTACAGGAACAAATATGGCATATCTCAATATTGCATATGATGAGATATCTTTATTGATGGACTATATGATAAATATTTCTTATATTGTGAGACTGCAATAACTTTTCTACAAATACAAAAGAAAGGTTGCTGGCATGGATAGACCTGAGAGGTTTTTTGTAGCAATAACAGAAATATGTTTCTTTTATATTTCCCTGAGAACTTTTAATATTAACAAATATGAAAAACAGATCAACTTATTAATGGTCATTTTAATAAATCTTCACATAAAACTGTCAACCATCATTGAAAATTGTAAATTCATACAAGAGAAATTTAATTATATTAAATTTAATATAATATAATATATATTATATTATAATAGATATGTTATATATATCATCTCTTTGCTGCTTTTTGTTTTTGCCACATTCAATGAAGTCAGCACCCTGCTCATCATCCTCACGTCTTACGTGTTCATCCTGGTTACCATCCTCAAGATGCCATCAGCCAGAGGGCCTCACAAGGCCTTCTCCACCTGTGCTTCTCACCTGATGGCCATCTCCATCTTCCACGGCACCATCCTGTTCCTCTACTGTGTGCCCAACTCCAAGAACTCCAGGCACATGGTCAAAGTGGCCTCTGTGTTTTACACAGTGGTGATCCCCATGCTGAACCCCCTCATCTACAGCCTGAGAATAAGGATGTCAAGGACACTGTCAGCAAAGTATTGGGCAGTAAAGTCTCTTCTTTTTGAGCATCATATTAGCATGGAATTTGCTCCTAATATTTAAATAGTGTTCATGAAAGTTGGTTTTAAGGATAGCATTAAAATGAATAGAGTTAATATTGTACAATGAAATTGAAATGGATTTTTCCTTCAAGGGAATAAAATTTGCTCTTTTTATTGCTTGAAATCATCAGTAATCTTTCTCATTTTTCTTATTTTACCTAAAAAATTGGAATAAAGAGATCACTTACAATCATACTCTGAAGATTAAAGAAAACATACATATCATATAGGATATGGTTTGTAACTTAAGAAATTTTACTTCTGTATTTATTTCTTGCAAGATATCTGACATGAACTACATTCTCAGAAAACCTATGCAGTAAGTGGCCAATTCATAAAACAGATAATATTAACACTCATGGGGAACTTCAGAGATGGGAGTGTTTAAATGCACCAAGTAATTTGAAAGGAATGTTTTTGTAAAATAAGCATCATGTGAACTTGTCCAAAATAAGAGAAAGGTAGGAATTTGGAGATATAGTTTATTGATGATGGAGTTTCAGTCAGAAGAAAACCGTATCAACAGAATACCAAGGAGGTAAGACTGCAATACTGAGTCAAAGGTCTAACATATATTTTATTGAGCTAATATGACACATTTGTGTATGTATGCCTATGTGTCTATGTGTGGTGTGTATTGTAAATGATTTCCACTGTATGAATAGAAATTTGAATTAAAGATGTTCTATTGCCATACAGATTAGAAGTAGTTCTGTATGATGTTGGTGTGATAACCTATAATGGACCCCAATAGAAGCTCAGACTGGATCTGGATCTTCTTAGAAAATCTCTTATGGTAAGCCATAAATGATTGAATTGATGAGTTCTTGCTTAGCTTGTATTTTGAGCTGTTATTCTGTCTTTGAAGATATCACACATATTCTCGATTTTACAGAAACTTTTTGTTCTGAGCATGAACTCTTAATTCTTCTCAAGAAAAATTTCATTTATCTCATTTTATGTATCAAAAACTATGTATATAATCTTCAAAATAAATTTAAAAACCATATATCACCTAATTATTATAACTAATTAAAATATCAAAATTCAGTTTATCACTACTTCTATTTGAATAACTTACTCTACCTTTTCCTCTGTTTACTAAATGTGTCCAGATAAAATTCCAAATATTCATCAATACAATGCAAAATATAAATTTCCATGTATTTATTAAGTGAGAAAAAATAACCTGGGGTATATTTTCATGTGTGCTCATACAGTAATTTTTTATTGTGATATAATTTTACATACTTTATCAGTACTAAAAATGTTTTTTCATATACACTCTTAGAAAGGAATCAAATCATTCCTGTGACCTGGGCACAATGCTACATGCTTGTAATTCCAGCTACTGGGAGACTGTAGGAAGACAATCACACAAGTTCAAGGTCAGCCTGGTGAACTTCATAGGACCGCATTTCAAAATAATATGTAAAATATGGCTGAGGATGTAGCTAAGTGTCAGTTATATCAGTTTGTGCAGGTTCTGGTTTCAAACCTAAGTACCACATACATGAAAAAATAGTGATAATCTCATGAGCAGACACATTTTAAATGTAGTAGTGTTAGGAATATTTTATGTCTTAAACAAATACATAAACCAAGTCATAACCTGCCATATCCAGATCAGATCTGCATTAAATTATCCAGTTGACACATCCAATGTATGGTTGCTGTTTCTAACCAGTGGGTTTTGGAGGGTCTTATGTAATTGTCTTTACACTCACTTTCTCAAATCCAAGAAGCTGTCACAAAGACTTTTTCAAGCCTAATGGCATACCTGTGAAAGATATATAATGTTTCACTTTATTTAATGATTCATTTTTATTACCTTTAATGCATTTTAATTTTCCATAATAGTTACATTCTTTGTGACATGTTCATACATGCAAATACATAATTCACCTCACTGCATTTGCTTCCCTCCCACTGATCCCCATCCTCTATTCTACTGGTCTTCCTATTATTTAATTTCAAAAATCATTTTATAATTCCATATAAAAATGTGATTCACTGTAATATATTCATTTTTGCACCCAGGAGAGTTTGGGTGATTTAATCCCCAAATGCCTATCTTTTTTCTGCCCTCCTCCCTAAACAACAATCCCCTTCCTCTTTTTACTGTTCTCCTTCTATTTTCATGAATAACCCATTTTTTTTTTTACCTCTAGCTTCCACATATGAGAAAAGACATTTGATCCTTCATTTTCTGAGTCTGAATTTTTCAACTTATCAGATTCTCCAGTTCTATCCCTTTATTGGTAAATGATGATTTCATTTTCTTTATGTATATATACCACATTTTCTTGATACATTCATGTTTTAATTTAATGTTGCCAATAAGACATTTTAATAGAGTATTATTATATTATGTGACTTAACTATATTTATCTCATACCATCAGACATGCAGGAATTTTGTTAATTGAAATAAGGAGTCACAGTGAAACAAAATCTCCATGATCTCATTCATGTGTAGAATATTAAACATTTGATTTCATGGCAGTTAAGAATAAAAGAGCAATTGTCATTGTTGGGAAGAGTAGGGAGAGGGGAGCTTTTACCATTAGGTAGGGAGAAGTTTCATTGCCGCTTGGCATGAAAGAGTGACTATAATTAAAAACAAAGTACTATATATCTCCAACTAGATAGAAGAGAGTGTTTCTAAATGCACTCACTATGAAGAAATGATAAAAGGCAATGGAGATGAACATTTATCAGGTCCCCTCTGGCCACAGAGAGAGACACGACAAATGTCTGAAGCTTTGGAAGTTTATTGTGCACAGTTCCTCACCTACGCTTCTCTTACCCCTAGCTTCTGCGCACTCCCAGCTTCCCTTCTCCCAGCTCCTTCCAGCTCCCGCGTACTCCCAGCTTCCAGCTCAGCTCCAGCCGCTGCTGCTGCTGCTGCCGTCGCCGCCGCCGCCGCCGCTTCCGCTCCGTCCGTTCCGTTCCCCAGCTTCTGCCCCCTACTCTCCCACCCACCAGGCTTATATACACTTCAATCAATCAGGGGAGAGTACACGAGATAAACGCGGACAGCTGCAGGCACAGGATGGGTACACGAGGGGAGCATGCTCTAGTCACATCGTTAACTAGCCAATCATTGGAATTCGCTGGTTGTTTACTGTATAGCTGGCCGCTTTTGGCTCAGCGTCAGGCGCCATCTTGACCACGCCCAAGGCTGGGGTTCCCGGGAACCCCCACAGATCCCCCTTCTTTAATATTAAACTAAGGCTCGGGACCGTGTCTGTCTTAGGCTGAGTGGTCAGCATATGTCCTTACCCGTCATCAGAGCCTGCAGAGCATGCTGCAGCTCCTGTCTTAGGTCGGTACACAGCCACCTCCTTCATTACCCGTCTTTGACTACCGATCCAGCATCAAGAGCCATACTAATGGGGGGCTGTCGGCCTTTAGGGCGGTCATGGCCTGATGAAAAATAATTTGATCTCTCTATTGGCTAGCTTGCAGATGCATGCCAAAACGAATGAAGAGAAGAAGGCCAAGGCAGAGGAGTACCACCATAGCTCCTAAGCTTGCCCGCTGTTTGACAAATCTATAAACAGAAGAGGAACCTTATAGCCATATTAAATACAGAAACAATATACGTCCCAATGGAGTTACAATACGGGTAACACAAAGCAGCTCTCAGGGAATAAACGCATCCCAGTCCCAAAAGTTCTTGCAAGGTATCCACTTGTTCTTATAATAAGTCCATTCTCTGATAGAGTCTCTATGGTCTGTAAGGCTGCAGCTGCATTCTCGGCCGAATGATCGTTGTTATGGTTGTGTCAATGCTGCTACTGCAAGGACTGTGGTGGCAGTGATCACGGCTGTTGCAATGTCAAAGCCTCTCCTGCTTCTTGATAATAGCACTGGCAATTCTATATCTGCAACAGAAACTAGGACTGGTAGGAAGATAGAAATGTGCAAATTGCACAGGTGGCAAAAGAACCGTTCCAGTATTGTGAGAGATAGGACACAGTTAGTGAACAGTTAAGAGGTATTATTAGAAATGTTAGTTGGTAGAAACATAGAAAAGAGGAAATACACAAGCTGACGTAGGAGGAAAAGCAATATCACAGCTAGGGTCAGCAGAACGAGTTGCTCTACTCTGGGTCTGATCTGTAGTATGATTCCAACGGCAAAGTGCAGAAATTCCTCCTGTTAAAGCAAAGAAAGGCTAGAAATATCCTTGTCACCAAAAACAGCACGACCTGAAAAATCATCAGTAGAATTGACAGGCTTGTAAAGAAATTGGTGAAAAGCAAGAAAAGGAAGGATAAAAAATATGTTAGTCAGAAATGAAAAATATGGCCAGGCTAACAATGGCCCATAGGTTCCGGGTTTGCCTTTCCGTCTGAGTTTTCGTTATTGGAGGAAGGCTCAGACTCACCATTGTGAGGAGGAGCAGCATCATTTGCATGCTGTAAAACTCTGATTAGCCTTTCTGGAATCCAGACTGGAGTCTGTTGATCCTGTGGGAAAATACAAACAGACCCTCAGACCCAACGAAGGACTGGATCCGGTCCTTTCCAACAACCTGTCAGGATATCTTTCCATTTTGCCCATACTTGAAGAGTATTATGGGGATTATAATGTCGATCAGCTGCAGAATGGACGTCCCTATCCAGAGTTAAGAAATTTAGAATGAAAAGAACTAAATTAAGTTTATCTTTAGGAGACTTGTAGGAGGCTCCTATTCCCCCTTTTTGTTTATTTAGACAATTTTTTAAAGTAAGATGTGCTCTTTCCACAATGCCCTGTCCCTGAGGATTATAGGGGATGCCGGTGACTGATTGGATGTTAAATGTTTGTAAAAACAACCGGAAGCTTTTGGAAGTATAAGCAGGACCATTATCTGTTTTAATAACTTTAGGTATGCCCCAGCCAGCAAATGCTTGTAGGCAGTGTTGAATGACATCTTTTACCTTTTCTCCAGAATGAGCAGAAGCCATAATGACCCCTGAAGCAGTGTCTACTGACACATGTACATACTTAACAGTACCAAATTCAGAAATATGGGTTACATCCATCTGCCAAATATGACCAGGCCGCAGTCCCCTGGGGTTAACTCCAAAGGATTGTACTGGGATTAAAGGAGCACAATGTTGACAATTTTTTACTATTTGTCGAGCCATACATTTAGATATAGGAAATTTTCTGCTCAAAGTAGTGGAATTTACATGGAATTTTTCATGAAAGAGTTTTGCCTGTTCCTCTATGGAAAAAACAAAAATTGATTGGTGGCCATATCTACCAAGTCATTAGCATTGGCCAAAGGTCCTGGTAAATTAGAATGAGCTCTAATATGTCCTACATAGAATAGATGTTTACGCTGCAGGATAAGGTTTTGTAGCGTAGTAAAGTAAGAAGCTACCGTGGACATGGAAGAAATATGGGGTACCGTTTCAAGAACCTGTAAAGCATTAACGATATATAAGCTATCAGATAGAAGATTGAATGGCTGATTATCTGCTAATTTAAAGGCTAATATTACAGCTGCAAGTTCAGTAACCTGTGCGGAGTTGGGTGGAACTATTATGGTGTGAAGTTGTTTACCGATAAGTACTGCACCTACTCCATTTTTGGAGCCATCAGTAAAAATGGTTACACAGTCTTTAAGAGGCTGGACACTAGTCACTTTTGGAAAAATTATGGGAGTATTTTTACAGAATTGAATCCAGGGATGTTGGGGATAATGGTTATCGAACTGAGCTGAAGTGGAACAATATAATACTGACCAATCATCATCATTATTAATTAGCCATTTAATTTGCTGAGTGGAATAAGGAGTTATAATAATAGACGGATGGATTCCAAAAACAGTAATGCAAGATTCTATTCCCTTGAATATTACCTGAGCAATAGCTTGGGGATATGATTGCAATGTTTTAGCCGGAGAGCTAGGGAGATTTATACTTTGCAGAGGTCCTCCTTGCCAAACTATGCCAAAAGGGGTATGCTTCTCTGAGATTATAATTAAACTTAATGGTTGAGTAGGATCACAACGATCAACGTAACACTGCTGAAGTCTATTCTCTACTAGCTGTAAGGATATCCGTGCTTCAGGAGTAAGTTTCCTAGGGGAATTCAAGTCAGGATTACCTTTTAATATATCGAATAAAGGTTTTAATTCCCCTGTGGATAATTTTAAATAGGATCTGATCCAGTTAATGTCACCTAAGAGTTTCTGAAAATAGTTCAAGGTATTCAATTGATCTGTCCTGATGGTCAACCTTATTGGTCTGACTGTAGTAGCAGTGAGCCTTGTACCCAGATATTCTTGGATCTCCTCTAATTGTAATTTTTCAGGGGCTATCGTTAGTCCTCTTTTTTCTAATGCTTGAGTTATAAATTGTAATGCTTCTAACAAAACTTCTTTTTCTGGATGGCAAATAAGTATGTCGTCCATATAGTGATAAATCAACAATCTCTTAAACTTTTGTCTAGTAGTTGTTAACGCTTTATCTACGTATATTTGACATATAGTAGGACTGTTAGCCATACCTTGAGGCAACACAGTCCATTCGAATCTCTGGTCAGGCTGAGTGTGATTAAGAGAGGGCAAAGTAAAGGCAAATCTCCAACAATCATTTTTGTGTAAGGGTATAGAGAAAAAGCAATCTTTTAAATCCAGAATAATAGTAGGCCAATTTTTGGTAGTGCAGTAACAAGAGGGAGTCCACATTGGACGGGTCCCATAGGGTACATTTGTTCGTTTATGGCTCTTAAATCATGTAATAACCTCCATTTTCCTGATTTTTTCTTTGTTAAGAATATTGGAGTATTCCAAGGAGAGGTAGAATGTTGTAAATGACCTGCTTGTACCTGCTCTTGTACTAACTTATGAGCTGCCTCTAGTTTTTCTTTTGTTAGGGGCCACTGTGGAATCCAGCGAGGCTTATCATCTTTCCATATTATAGGGATTGATGGTTTATCAGTGGCCCCTAGGAAAAACCCAACCCATGAGAATCATTTTTTGGTGGAAGTAAAGGCAGTGGTTGGGTAGATCCTTGGCTATGTCTTCCTAATCCTTTTTTATCATCATAATTCATATTTTGTAACATATTTCTTACAGGAGTCCCTTGGTAAATCTGATCAGTGGTGAGTTTCATATCCATTTGCTGCAGGACGTCTCGTCCCCATAGGCTAATAGGAACATTACAGACATATGGCTGAAATATTCCTGTGTGTCCCTCTGTATCTTTCCACGATAATGAGGAAGCACTTTGATTGGGGCTCTCTGCTACTCCTAAGCCTCTCAAGCTCTGAGCTGCTGTGATCAATGGCCAGTGCTTTGGCCAGACCATTGCACTGATAATACTTTTGTCTGCTCCCATATCTAATAAACCTGTAAATTCCATATTTCCCACTTTTAATTTTAGGAGGGGCCTCTGTTCCATATCCATAGTAAGGTTTATTAAAGTGGTTCCTGTTGATCCAAAACCTCCTTGTCTTTTATTTGTATTTTCACTGGGCCACAAGGAATGTCGACTGGGCAATATAAGCATTTGTGCAATGCGATCCCCTGGAGAGATGACCGTAATTCCTTTTGGTGAAGAGACCAAGGCTTTTATTTGTCCAGTGAAATCAGGATCAATAACCCCTGGGTGTACTATAAGTCCTTTTAGTGTTGAGGAACCTCTACCTAGTAATAATCCTACACTGTTCTGTGGGATTTTTTCATGCCAATCAGTATCAATCATCTGCACCCCCATATCTGGGGTTAGTATGAGTCTGGAGGTGGCACAGATGTCCAATCTGGCACTTCCTGAGGTGGCTCTGCGCTCCCCTTCTCTGTGGGAGGATACCACCGTCGGGGAACTTGTTGAATTACCCCGTATATTTGTTGCGGGCCCCGGGGAGGGCCCTGTCTCCCTGTTTTTTTGAAGTTCAGGATTCGACCCTAGGAAATTATCCTCCCTATCTCTAATAGGCTGACAGGCACTATTCCGATGACTTCCTCTTCTGCATCTTGGACATAGCCCAGGTCCGGCTCTCAGATTATTCTTTGTATAGATGTTCCCACCCCGGGCAAAAGGTGGCCTTTTATTTGGACAAGTGGCTTTTAGATGTCCCTTCTGTCCACACACAAAACATGATCCTAAAGACTCTTTATTAGTTCTTGAAGGGAACCTCCCCTGGGCTTGTGCAAGTGCAGCAGACAGCAAGGTGGTTTGTCTGTCTATGGCTGCTACAAAGGCACTGCTCTGCTCCGAAGTATCATTTACATCTCTACACACTTTTAAGTAGGCGGACAAGTCTTTATTTCTCCATGGTCTTATGGCCTCCCTACACCACCTGTTAGCTTGTTCGTAAGCCAACTGTTTCACTAGGGGCATGGCTTGCTCTGCATCTCCAAAGATGCGTGATGCTGTCTGAATTAGCCTATTGACAAAATCCGCATAGGGCTCATTATTCCCTTGAGTTACCTTTGACAACTGGCCCTGCAAATCTCCTGCTCCTTGTAATGTTTTCCAGGCCTTGGTTGCAGCCACGGCAATTTGCGCATAGACTGCTGGATGATAATTAAGCTGTGCCTGAAGGGTTTCATAAGGTCCTACACCCATAAGCATGTCCCTATCGATTTGGGGATTCCCCGCTGCTGCATTTCGGCGGGCGGTGTCCGCAGATATTTCTTGCCATGATGTTTTCCACATTAGGTACTGTCCCCCAGACAGAGCGGCCCTAGCAAGATTAGTCCAGTCCTGAGGCACTAAGTTTAATGATGTCAAAGTATCTACCAAGGCTATAGTAAAGGCTGACTGAGGACCATATGTGCTAACTGCTTCTTTTAACTGTTTCACTATTTTAAAGTCTAAGGGTTGGTGGAATCTTTGATTTTGAGCATCCTCAAAAACAGGATACGCTACAGATCCAAGATGACTCCATTCTGAGCGTAACCCGAAGCCGGACGCTTCATGAGGGAGTTCCCTATTTATGGGAGGTGCACTAGGCAACACGGACACTAGAGGGGGCTTTTTATCTAGTTTTAATCTTTGTACTCTTTTTTCCAATTCCTCTCCCGATAATTCTCCTTCCGATAATTCCTCATCTGAGTTAGTTCCTTTTTCTGAATTTTGAGAAAGATATGAACGTTCCTCTTTTATTTCTTCCAAAACCTGTCTTCCCTCAGCTAAAGGTTCAATGAGTGAAGGTTTTTTGTTTTTATCTTGCAGACAGGATTTAATAAGAGACCAAATAGCCATAGTGCCTACTGGCAAAGGATTTTGCCTATCCGCTATACGAAGGTCTTTCCCCAGCTGTTCCCACTGTAGGGTATTCAAAAGGCCCTCATCCAAAAACCAAGGGGAAATCCTTTCCACAGTATCAAGAAATACTTTAGCTGTTTTTTCCTTCAATGGTGTTCCATGGTTTTTCAATAACTCCCTAAGGGGTAACTGCATTCTGAATTTAGACATTTCAGACCCCATTGTTACTAATTTGAATAGCTTTAGTTATGGTAATTACAATAACAAACAGTGGCCTAGCTGCCAGGAGCAACAAAATTACTGAAGGGAAAACTATCAAGTGCGCATTAAAATTTTTATAGTGGCTTTTCACGTACTACCTAATTGGACCGCTTCAAACGTGTTTCTACTTTCACTTTAATTAGACCGCGTTCCACGCGCCAGGACCGCTGATGGCGTGTCCCGATACCCCCCCGACCCGCGTTCTACGCGTTAGGATCCCGGTACCCCTCAACCCGCGTTCCACGCGTCAGGACCGCTAATGGCGCGTCCCGATACCCGCGTTCCACGCGTCAGGACCCCAATACCTTTCAACCCGCGTTCTACGCGTCAGGACTCCTGATACCTTTCAACCGGACCGCACTCCGCGTGTCCCCAGGACCGCCAATGGCGCATCCTGACACCCTTTTTTTTTTACAACCGGTTCAACTTGTATACAAAAAAAAATTCTTTCAAATATCTTACCTTGTTTTCTTTTATAAGGCCTTCATCTTCCCGGGTTTCAGCACCAGTTATCGGGTCCCCTCTGGCCACAGAGAGAGACACGACAAATGTCTGAAGCTTTGGAAGTTTATTGTGCACAGTTCCTCACCTATGCTTCTCTTACCCCTAGCTTCTGCCCACTCCCAGCTTCCCTTCTCCCAGCTCCTTCCAGCTCCCGCGTACTCCCAGCTTCCAGCTCAGCTCCAGCCGCTGCTGCTGCTGCTGCCGTCGCCGCCGCCGCCGCCGCTTCCGCTCTGTCCGTTCCATTCCCCAGCTTCTGCCCCCTACTCTCCCACTCACCAGGCTTATATACACTTCAATCAATCAGGGGAGAGTACACGAGATAAACGCGGACAGCTGCAGGCACAGGATGGGTACACGAGGGGAGCATGCTCTAGTCACATCGTTAACTAGCCAATCATTGGAATTCGCTGGTTGTTTACTGTATAGCTGGCCGCTTTTGGCTCAGCGTCAGGCGCCATCTTGACCACGCCCAAGGCTGGGGTTCCCGGGAACCCCCACAAACATTAGCTTGTTTGACCTTCACCCAATATGCACAAGAATAAAAGCCTCACATTGCACCTCATAAATGCATACAGATATAATGTGAGAATCAAAAATGAAATGCAATGAGAAATTTTAAAGCTGCACCTTCATATTATTCACTTTATGGTAGGGACCATGAAATTAATTCAGAAAATGTGTTTGTGCTGGGCTAGATAGTATAGCAGGAAGGAACTGAAGTGCATAGTGAGGGGCTGGGAAGATTTGCACCTTGGCATCAGTAGCCCTTACTCCCTGTTGTGAGAACTAAACTCTTCCCAGACACTGAAAAATGTTCCATTGCAATCAAATTCTCCAGGGAAAGAGTGGTGCTCTGTGGGGAACCTGCAGCCCAATACTCCAACTTTAGTCTTGAAAATATGAATAAATTTTTAAAAATTATATTCTGCATTGAACTCAGGGAAAGCCAAACAACCTACTTTCCTATCTTTTTGATACTAGAAAAAGCATGTAATCAAAAAAATATATTTTTTCCTAATAGGGATTTATTAATGTACTTTTCCTGCAAAACTTTGAAATCAGTTGATGAACTTGGAAGTGTTGGTCTCTAGTCCAGATTGTGTTTCCATGGCTACAAACACCGAAATATCATGGCTTCATTACCTGTAGCCGTGGATATTTCCACCGTGGTCTGAGGAAAGAGAATAAATAATCTTTGCATTTATTATGTGTCAAAGGCCATGAAGCCACATGTCCTTCAATGAAAAAAAAAATCAATCCTCCTTCTCCACTCCACATCATAGTTATGTTATCCAACTTAAATTTACTTTTATCTTATACTGAAAAACAGAAAATCTGCAGATATAATAGGGTACCATTTGTACATCAATTAATATTTCAATCAGGTTAAATGTATTTGTCTCCTCAAACTTTTGCTATTTCTTAATATTGAACTATTCAAAATTCTTTATTCTACAGAAAAAAACAAGTGATCATTAGGAATATGATAAACACCTCTGCACCAACAAATTAGAGAGCCTAGAATAAATGGATAAATTTCTGAACACATATAACTACCCAAAACTGAACCATTAGTATATAGAAAACCTGAACAGAACATTAGTAATTCTGTCAGTAATACAAACTTCCTCAGCAAAGATTGTGTCAGCAATACAAACTTCCTCAACAAAGTAACACTCAGGATCAAATAGATGACTTCATGGGTGAATTGTACCAGAAATGATCAGAATGCTACCAGAATGAGTAGACACATAAGGAGCACCACAGAGACCACAAACATACGTCCATGTACTTACAGCTGATGGACTTTTGGCAAAGATCGAAAAAAAAAAAAAAAAAACTTGGAGAAAGGAAATCTTTATTACATGGTGTGCTGGGGTCACTAGATATCACGTGCAGAAACAAAAAATAAAACCAGATTCCAATCATTCACCATATACCAACATCAATTGAAAATTCATTAATATCTTAAACAAAGACCACAAATTATGAAAGTAGTAGAAGGAAACTTAGAGACATGCATCAGGACATTGACCTGTTGGAAGGTTTTTTGGGTATGACCCCTAAAGCACAGGCAAGACAAGGAAAAAAATTGACCAGTGCGATAACATACAGAAAAATACATCTGTAGAGCAAAGGAAATGACCAACAGAGTAAAGAGACAACCTACCACATGGAAAAAATTAAGGGCTAACTATCCCTTCAAAAAGGGATTAATATTCACAGTGTGTGAGGGACTAGAACAACTCAGCAAACCCCAGAAATGGTGCAATAAACTCTGGGCAAATGATCTGAAGAGCTCAATAATATTATCAGAAAATATAAATTAAAACCACAGTGATGTGTCATCTTACCCCATTTAGAATAGCAGTTACCTAAATGAGGAGAAGTAACAAATGTTAATGAACCTAAGAAGTAAGAATACTTACACACTTTTGGTGGAATCAAAATCAATATAGCACATTATGGAAATTATCATAGAGTTTTCTAAAAAGACCAGAAATATAACTACCATATGATTGAGTAATCCCACTATTGGACAGTTACATCAGAAACTGAAGTGAGTATGTGGAAGTGACCTCTGCACTCACATATTTCCTGCAGCACCATGTACAATAGTCAAGATATGGAATCAAACTAAGTATCCATTGATGGATGGGGGGATGTAAAGAAAACAATGGAGTAATATTCACTCATAAAAAGAATGAATTTCTCAAATTTGCAGCAGCATGGATGGAAGAGAAAAATAAATTAAGTGAAATAAACTGGTACAGAAAACGTACTACAGGTTCTTCCCTATATGTTAAAACTAAAGAATTAATGCTGTAGAAAGAATAGTCATGCTATGTGAAATAAGCCAATCCCAAAAAACCAAAGTCCTAATGCTTACCCTGATAATTGGATGATGATGTATAATGGGGTGGAAGGGTGGGGGCTCAGAGAAGAATGGAGGAACTTTAGATTGATTCTCTGGGCTGGACTTATTTCACTTAGCATGATAGTCTTCACTTCTATTCATTTACTGACCAATTCCATGAAGCCATTCTTCTTCATGACTGAATAATACTCCATTGTGTATATGTACCACACTTTATCGATTCATCTGTTGAAGAGCTCCTAGGTTGATTCCATAGCTTGGCTATGGTGAATGGTGCTGCTAGAAACATTGATGTGATGCTGTGTCACTATAGTATGCTGATTTTAAATCCTCTGGTATATACCGAGGAGTGGGAAAGATGGGTCAAATGGTGGTTCCATTCGTAGCTTTTTTTAGAAGTCTTCATAGTTATTTCCGAGTGTATGTGTACTAATTTATAGTTCTACCAACAATGTATGAGTGTACCTTTATCCCCATATCCTCATCAACATTTATTATTATTTGTATTCTTGATAATTGTCATTCTGCCTAGAGTGAGATGAATTCTCAGTGTGGATTTGATTTGTATTTTCCTGCTTGATAGAAATTTTGATTTTGTTTCAGGTATTTATGTGACATTTGCATTTTCTCTTTTGAGAAGTGTGTGTTTAGTTCTTTTGCCCATTTATTAATTGAACTATTTTGGTAGTTTTAGAGCTAGGCTTTTCTGGTTTCCTTATGTACTCTAAATATTAATCCCTTGAGGAGCAGGTAGCAAAGATTTTCTCCCACTCCACAATCTCTCTCTCCATACTCTTACTTGTTTTTTTTTGCTGTGAATAAAAACATTTTAGTTTTATTCCATTTCATTTATTGAGTTTTGATTCTACTTTTTGCACTGTAGGAATTTCATTAAAGAAGTTGATGACTGTTCCAATATGTTGGATCGGTGAGCCTACATTTGTCTTCAAGCAATAACAATCACCCAACTTTCACAAATGCTTCACGTGTCTTCAAGTAAAAGATTTTGAAAAGCAAAGAGCTTTCTGTGTGGCATTTGTTAGAGGAATTAGGCATCATAGCTGAACATGGTCTTTACAGGTGTTCTTTTAACTTTGCTCTCAATCAACCTCCTCTTCAGTAGTTATTAATCGTGTGACAAATGTTTTTGGGTTTACCAGGAGCACACTGAATTGGTATTAAGCAAATATTTTCATCTGTCTAATTTATATCTAATTTCAAAATATTCCCCCATGAACTAGAATACATGTAAAATGTTCTTTTCCATGAAAATATATTCGTGTACACCAGAGGAAAAAAAGACTTGAATTGTCATGATGAAAGAATTTCAGCTAATGAATAACATTTCAAGTTGCCCTTTTGCCTTAGGTTTTGGCTGTTGGTTTTTGTTCTTTTCATATTAGAGTAATTCCCAGAGGAAGATGTTAATGAATAAAGAAAGTCCTTGAATTTGAAGAATAGGAGAAAAGGTATTGTGTGAATGATAGCTTTGAAAGGAAACCCAAGATATCTTAAATTCAGAAAATCTTCAGATCAATCTAGGGAGAGTTTTTTGAGAATTTAGGAAAGACTTATCTGTACCTACTTACTTTCATGAAATGTTTAAATTTTGTTGTATCGAGGGGTGCACAGACTATAGTTTGAACATTGAGTTCTCCATCTTGGAGAGCTGGTGAGGCTCCCAGGACAACAGCCTCTGGCATTGCACAGGGACTCTGCTCTCCCGAAGCCCTTGCAACTATGCTCTTCCCACAGTCCTGTGGTGGTGCAGACTGATAAGCAGCATGTGGCCCATTTCCACCAGGAATCCCCATGTGACTTTTGGAAAATTATACTTGCCTATGCCTCAGTCACTTCATTTGCAAGCGACATAAAATCACTGATATCATTTTTTTTTATAGAGAAGAAATATGTTGGATTTAGAAAAGTACCTGGCATGTAGGAATTGCTCAGTAAATGTGAGAAATGGCTATTATTCTCACTAATGAATGTTCGTTGTCCCCATTCTTTCTGTGGAGAATGATGTATCTTCAGACTCTATACTTTGCAGGAAGAAGCTGTTGTGTATAAGATAGAAAAAAAACTAGTAAGATGTATTCAATCTAACAAAAAGGCGAAAGACTTCTACAACGAAAACTGAAGAAGATTAATGAAAGAAATTGAAGGAGACCTTAGAAAAGGGAAGGTTCTACCTTGTTCCTGAATGGACAGAATTAATATTATCAAAACAGAAATACTACCAACCAAAAGCACTATACAGATTTAATTCAATTCCTATTACATTTCTGATGACATTTTTATAGAAATAGAAAAAGCAGTCATGATATTCATTTGGGAAAATAAGAGGCCCAAAATAGCTGAAACGATCCTTAGAGATAAAATTGAAGCAGGAGGCATCACAATACCAAACCCTAAGTTATACTACAGGGTTATAGTAATAAAAATGTCATGGTATTGACACAAGAACAAACATGAAGATAAAGACCAATGAAACAGAATAGAAGACACAGAGACATACCCACATCAATAGAGTTATTTCATACTAGACAAAGACACTATGAATATTCATTGGAGAAAAGATAACCTCTTCAACAAATGGTGCAGGGATAACTGGAAATTCATATGTAGCAAAATGAAATTAAGCCCCTGTCTCTCACCCTACACAAAACTCAACTTAAAATTGATCAAGGACTTTGGAATTAGACCAGAGACCCTGCACCTTATAGGAAAACAATCAAGAATGTGAAGAGAGAGCCTACAAAATGGAACAAAATCTTTATCACCTGTACCTCAGAAAAGCAATCTCCAGGACATACAAAGAACTCAAGAAACTAAAGACCAAAGAAACAAATAACCAAGTGAATAAATGAGCAAAGGAACTGGTCAGGCATCTCATAGAAGAAGAAATAGGAATGATCATAAGAAATGTGAAAAAATGTTCAACATCTCTAGCAATTAAGAGAAATGCAAATTAAAACTACACTGAGATTCTATCTCACTCAAGTCAAAACAGTAAATAAAAATGCAAGTAATAATAAGTGCTAGTGAGAATGTGGGGAGAAAGTTACTCTCATACAGTTGGTGGGACTGCACTTTGGTGTCACCACTATGGAAAGCAGTATGGAGATTCCTTAGTAAACCTGGAATGAAGCCACAGTTCTCTCCAGTTATCCCACTCCTTGGTCTATACCCAAAGGACTTAAAATCAACATACTACAGTGATACAGTCACAGGAATGTTTATTGAAGCTCAATTCACAGTAGCCAAGCTATGGAACCAATGTAGGTGTCCTTCAATGGATGAATGGATAAATAAAATGTATTATATACACACAGTGGAATATTACTCAGTCATAAAGAAGAATGAAATTATGGCATTTGCCAGTAAGTGGATGGAACTACAGAATATTATGCCAAGTGAAATAAGCCAATCCCCAAACAAAAAGGTCAAATATTCAACCACAAAATGGGGTGGAGGGGAAGAACAGAAGTCCACTGGATTAGACAAAGGGAACCAAAGGGAAAGGAGTGGGGAGGGAAATAGGAAGGACAGAGAATTAATCAGGCATAAATTTCTTAGATTTATATTTGAATATATGACTAGTAAAATCTACATCATGTACATCCACAAAAATAGAATCCTAATTATGTAGTATAATATGCCAAAACACATTCTATCATAATGTGTAACTAAAAAGAGCAAATACAATTCAAAAAAATTAAAATAAATAGATTTATTCATACAGTTCATAATGCCAAGGTTAGATCTCAAAGATGCAATGGCTGTGGGGTGCAGTGTTTCAAATTCATCAGAAACTCTGAATGGATGATGTTAATCTATAATAACATATGAAAAAAACAGAACTCTAAAGTGTACCACATTATTTATTTTCCCCATTTATATTCCACAGTGGAAAAAATTGTTTGAATCTCAAGAGTTTTCCTGATTTTTTGTGGATGTTCCACAGAGATCAGTAATTGTGTTGAGAAGCTTAGGGAACATGCATCCCAGAGAAACATCCAGAACCATTAAGTCTATGACATTTTCCATCATAACACCTTCAGAAACAGGCAAAGCAATTGAATATCTACTCCTTGGTGGGTTGGAATACATGCTCATTACTTTGTCAGGTGTGGACATGAATAATATTTTCTGACTAGAAACTTGATTTCTTTTATGATAGAAGAATGATGTGTAAAGGAGGAAAATAGTATTACAGATTTTGTTTTAAATCTGTGTACTATTCCCTTGCCCTCTGAAGAATCCTTTGAGAGATGCCAAGTTTTAATCATTCCTTTAAGAAAATATACTTCTCCTTTTGAGGTAAAGGACATTTTCAATGGGAAATGGGAACAATTTAATCTGCAGAAGCACATATCTCATAAGAAATGCCAGCAAGAGAGGAAAATCAATGTGAACAAGGGGGATAAATGCCTTTTCCACCCTCCCTTCACATCTCTCTTACAACATGTCCATCTGTGCAACCTGGTCAAGACTGCATGGAGAGGATCCTGATGGTCACCCCAATGCTGAGGGTGGCAATGAGACACCCATGAGAACTTCCATGGAGGGACATATACAAGTGAATCATCCCTGAAGCAGGAAAGGGAAGACTTACATTAGTTCTGTATAAAGCACATTAGAATATCTCTTATCGGCAGGTTTCTCAACTGTGGAAGGACTTATAGTATCATCCTGGTGGAGTTTGGCTGTGTTGGAGGTGGGGGTGAGGGAGAGGGGTGGTTATGTACCTTGTAGAGTGTTTAGCAGGATCCTTACTAGATGTCAGCAGCACATGCCACCTGCCATGGTGACAACCAAAGTCACATAGTAGTTACATTCATTCTTAGTGTAAAAGCAGTGCTCTGTGAGCAAACAATCACCTGATTTATTTGTTCAAACTAGAAAACAGGAAAACATTTTCAAATTTATGTGTTACTTTGCACTGAGAGAAAGAAAATCACTTTTCCTGGTCATTTAGAGAAAGAAAGGCATATGACTACACATACATAATATTACAGCTGTCCCTCAGTTTTATTGTTCACAAAGTAGTAATTTATCAGGGTCAATTATTATGTCATTAAATTATTTGACATGGTCATTTAAAGAGAAGTTTATTTTCTCAGATATATGTGTGTGTGTGTGTGTGTGTGTGTGTGTGTATATATATATATATATATATATATATATATATATATATGATTTTGAACATTTCCTTCTACCTGACTGTTCATTCCTAAAATTTTTGTATCATAAACAATGCTGTGATGCTTTGGTCATTTTTCTCAATTACGTCTTGTACAATTCTTTGAAAAGTTCTTGATATACAGTCCAAAAAGTAAAATTAGTTATCAAAAACATCTTTTGAAGGTGGAAAATGCATCAATATAGGAAGACTGTTCTCAAGAGTACTAATTCCCTGAACCATGACCAACATTAGACAATCTTATTAAACTGAAACACTAGGCTAATTTTTGAAAAATGAATGATGATAGGGAGTATAATAACTAACTACTTTCCCATATAAAATAAATCAATGAAACATAAACTCTTGTGGGTTAATAATCACAAAGAAGCCTATCTCGTCAGCTGTCAGAGTGGAAACTCAGAAAATGTTACCCTAGATTATAAAATTTATTTCCTACAATCACAATATTTAGAGCATTGATCATAGAATAAGCTAGGTAAAATGGCTTTGAATATTATACAGAAAAAAAGTTCGATCAAATAAAATGATAACATGATCCCTCATGACTCAATACCAAGTTAGAAATTATGAAAACTAATCAAAGCATATATAAAAGTTTTTATAAATATTAATGATTTCATGTGATCTCAGAATTAAACTAAAGATGCTATGAATCTCCATTATGCTGTGCTTAACTTTTGATAAATTTCATATGAAAGATGCTTTATTTCATTGTGGATAATATTAACTATACTATTGCTTCTGTTTTTTAAAATTATCTATTTATTTATTTATTCATTTATTTATTTATACCAGCCTAAACTAAATTTGGATCACATAATAAAGTATAAATTTTAATGCAGCCACATCAATGTTTATAGAAGTTCAATTCACAATAGCTAGATTGTGGAACCAACCTAGATGTCCTTCAACAGATGAATGGATAAAGAAACTGTGGTGTATATACATAATGGAATATTATTTAGACATAAAGAAGAACAATATTATGGCACTTGCAAATAAATGGATGCAATTGGAGACTATCATGCTAAGTGAAATAAGTCAATCCCCCAAAAAACCAAAGGCTGAATGTTTTCCATGATAAGTGAATGATGAAAAATAATGGGGTTGAGGGGTTGAGGAAAGAGAGAAGAATGGAGCAACTTCAGATTATGTAGAAGGAAATCAGGGGTGGGTATGAAAAATGGTGGAATGAGACAGATATCATTACCCTATGTACATGTATGAATACATGAATGGTATGAATCTACAATGTGTACAACCATAGAAACTAAATGATGTACCCCATTTGTGTACAATGAATCAAAATACAGTCGGAAAAATAAATTAATAAATATATAAATAAATAATTTTTAGGTTTTCTTTTCCTTATACACATCTAAAGTGGGTACATGACTGAAGAAACTCAGCATTGTGACACAGTTCATTCTCCTGGGATTGTCAGATGTCCCAGAGCTGAGAGTCCCTCTCTTCCTGGTGTTCCTTCTCATCTATGGAGTCACGGTTCTGGCCAACCTGGGCATGGTCGCACTGATCCAGCTCAGCCCTCACCTGCACACTCCCATGTACTTTTTCCTCAGTCACTTGTCCTTTGTGGACGTTGGCTACTCCTCAGTCATAGTGCCCAAAATGCTGGCCAACATCTTTACCAAGGACAAGCCATCTCCTTCCCAGCCTGCATGGTACAATTCTATTTGTTTTTCACTTGTGTGGTCACGGAGATCTTCCTGCTGGCAGTGATGGCCTATGACTGCTTTGTGGCCATCTGAAACCCACTGTTGTACATGGTCATCATGTCCCAGAAGCTCTGTGCAGAGCTAGTCTCTGGCTGTTACCTCTTAGCATCAGTGTCTGTTCTCGTTCACTTGTGCTTAACTCTTGAGATCCCAGGCTACAAGTCAAATGTGATCAACCACTTCTTCTGTGATCTCCCCCCACTCTTAAATCTGCTTGCTCTGATGTCACTGTGAATGAAGTGCTTCTTTTCATTGTGATCAATTTCAATGAGGTCATTACCATCACCATCATCCTCATCTCCTACCTGTTCATCCTCATCACCATCCTGAAGATGTGCTCTGCAGAGGGGAGGCGCAAAGGTTTTTCCACCTGTGCCTCCCACCTCACAGCCATTGTCGTCTTCCATGAAACAATCCTGTTCTTTTATTGCCAGTCCAGTTTTGGCACTAGTCTGGACATTGACAAAGTGACCACAGTCTTCTACACCGTGGTGATCCCCGTGCTGAACCCGCTGATCTACAGCCTGAGGAACAAGGATGTGAATGAAGCTCCTCAGAAAAGCTCTCAGCTCTAGTACAGATTCCTAGAGAATGTGAGCTTGCCAGGACTCAGGCTGCAAAGCAGAGGTAACTGGAGGGGTGATACGTGGGCTGTAGCATTGGAGTGGAGAGAAGAGGAATGAGTTAAACAGTCATGAGTGAGTCTTTCTGATTTATTTATATTTGTGTCTTTTTAATTTACAACTGTGGCCTTAAATATTCTTCAAAAAATTTAGCCCCTTTTTAAATTTTAAAATAATCAGTAATGTTAAAATGAATATGGTTAATGGCCTACTAAGACACACATATTGGGTTTGGTATAAAATCTTTGCAAGTTAAAGATGAACATAAGAATCACAATATTATATCAGTTTCCATGATTCATGAAACTATGATTCTTGTCAGAAAAGAATCTCTGTAATTTTATAATGAAGATGATAGCATTGATAGTGTGCCCATAGAATGACAAATCTATGTGTACATACTCAATCATGTATGTTTTTGTTTTGTTTTGTTATTTTTTATTATATATATATATATATGTATTATTTATTATTTTTTCCTTTTTACTTCAGTCATCCAGATGTTCAGTATTGTTTGAACCTGGGATAATATCTCATTTCATGTAGAATATAGTAATAATTTCACCAATAATTTAGGAATATTGAATTATAGAGCCTGAAAGCATCAACTTAGATTGATCCCTAGTAGATAATTAATCCTTCTATATCTGTCTCTCTCTCTCTCCCTCATACATATTTGTAACCATTTAGAAAACATTATTATGGGCAACAAAATTTCTGAATTGTCTTTTTTTTTCACTGCATGATTTCTCTTTTTGTTCGTACTAGCACTGCAATTCATTGTAGATGAAATGATTGATGAAACAAGTGCATTTCTAACCTCTGTTCAAGTTCTTTGCTTGTATCTTTGGTCTGATAAAATATTCTTTGTTTGCAAATTTCATTTAGCATAGAAAGGGTGATTTAGAATGTGGGAAGGAGGCAAAGCAAAGGCACAAATAACTGAAACATAAATTTGCAGATCTGGTGTTCATGTTCACCTATATTTCATGTGTTGGGTTCAATAAAATTACGCATTCAAATAATTCACCAGGAAAATAGGGAAACTTTTTCTAAATCATATCTACTCATTCATTTTTTGATTGATGTATACCACTGACACTTTGTAGCTGCATTAATATTTTAGTTTCTAAATTGCATTCACTTGTTTCAATGAAGTTTGTGTCCTTTATCTATAATAACGTTTGAAATACAATATGCTTGAGTTCATGAAAGCCTGACTTGGTACTTTGACTCTGAGTTTTTAGTTTGGCAAAATTTAACTTCGTCAATCCTCAGTTTCTTCCATCCTAATTTTGACTAATATTACTGACCTCACAGTATTTCATCAAATTTAATTTTGATAATGCGTGTTTACTCACAAAATTCTGGAAAATATATAAGGTGTGTATCAATGCTGTCATTGAGGTATTTCTGATGCTATTTAACTTTCTTTTTAACTACCTCTGGCAAATGGTAAATGTTCTTAGTTTTCTTTTTATTCAATGGATGGCAGGGTTAACAGTAGAGGTTGAACTGTATGAATGTTGAGAAGCAATGGGTGTGAACTTTTTTAATTCATCAAAAATTGGCTAATGTTAAAATGAAGGTTATTTGTATGAAGTAAACAATGTACAAAAGTTCAACAGAATTTTCATATTACATATGTAACTATACTGCTCCCATAATGGGCAAAGAAGAAGAAAATAAGTAATCAGGAAACAGATCAGAGGCTCAGGTATGCTTGCTGTCTGGCATTGCATGGCAACTGTATAAACATTATTTAAGTTTAACTCCTAGAACGTATACACACAGAATGTTAGTAAATAAAAGCACTAGTCAAGACACTGATGAACCCACTAACTGAGAGGAGGCAAGAGCACAAGCCAATCAGGTGACCTGAATGAGAGGAAGAGTGTCTGCTCCTACCATTCCATGACAAGATGGAAATAGAGCCCTCCACTCCTCTGCCTGACCTCAACCCAGGAAAGCAGGAAGAAAGTGGAGAGCAGTCTCTTGAAGCAGGTGTGGAGCAAGTCCCTGTTCCTGTGAAGAGCACCATGTGGTGGCCACACCCGAGAGGAGTCATTATACCATTTCAGAAAACTGCAGAGAAGTCTAAATCTCTCGATCAACATCATCAATCAAAAAAGGCTTAAAACTTTGTTTGACATGTAAAATAAGTACATTAGAATATCATTTAATGTCTAGAAGGAATTACAAAATAGCTCACAGAAACAAATAGAAAGTAAAATCAGGTTTCATAGAGTCAGCTATGTGCAAAGTTAAATGTATTAGCTCTTTGGATACATTATGCAAATTAGATGAAAGAATAGAGAACAGTGAGTTCATCCATGAATCTAGAGATAACCAATATTGTATTCTTCTCTAATTCCACTAGAATGGAAACAAACTATAAATGATTCCATTACATGAGACCTACTAATATAGAATGGCTCACTGTGAACTGTTTTATGTTTTAGTTGTTTTAAATCTATCCCTCCCTCTCTCTCTCTCTCCCTCACCTTTTTCTCTCCCTCTCTCTGTCTCTCTGTCTCTCTGTCTCTCTGTCTCTCAGTCTCTATCTCTTTCTGTCTATCTCTCTCTCCCCCCTCCCACACACACACACACCACACATCCCTGGTCAAATATTATTTATGAAAATATAACCACATCAGTACACACACTGACTGTGTAAAAGGAATAAGGTATGTAGGTATTTGTTCACCTCAATTTTGAAAAATTGTATCTGTTTTCCATGATTTTCTAATGACAAGAAATGACCTGCATACTTTTATTTATATTCCAATTTCTATTTGTCTGTATACATGAATGTGTAAGTGTGCATGTGTGCGAGTGTGGGTATGTGGTTTCCAATACACTTGATGCTTTTGAAATCCACCACATGCGTATTACAACTATTTTTTAAACCAATGAATTCATTGAAATTGCAACTTAGTACAAATTTTAGTTATTTTACCTGTAATGATATTTATTTAAACTAATATATGTAAAATATTGTAACATCAACATAAAATCAGAAAACAAATTTACAATACTTTACATTCTCTTTTGCTTACTAAGTTTTAAAAAGTGTGAAGTTCACACATGCAGTACACCTGAATTCAGAGCTGTCTGAATTCTGTTTCAAGATCTCAAAAGCCACCTGTGGCAAGTGCTATCATATGGGACAGAGTAAACTTAGAATTTTCCCCCTGTGACTTCTACTGCTGTCCTCTCTCAACCCTATGGACTCCCTGCTTTCTTTCTTTCTTTCTTTCTTTCTTTCTTTCTTTCTTTCTTTCTTTCTTTCTTTCTTTCTTTTTGAGGAGATAAAAGAATTTTATTGCCCATCTATGTTATACAAAAATCTAGAAATAATAAATTTGTACAGGAAAACTCCCAAATGAATAGTAAATGAGAGCATAACAGCAATAATTTAAATTTTCTTATTTTTTTTTACCCATGATGTTAGAATTATATGCACTTTGAAGCACACAGTCTGCGGTCAGAGTAGATTTTGTTCATTGGTCAAAGCTCACAATAAAATTAAAGCCTTCAGTGTCTCTGATTGCTCTACTGGCTCTTGACGAAACTTTTGAGGTCTCAAGAAAAGTAATGTACTCCTGGTGCTCCAGAGTTGTGCTGGGTTCCACCAACTCATCTGCAAAAGTGTCGTCCACCTCTCAGTCTGCAAGGAAACCCATAGGTGGTCATACCAGGACCAGTTCAGGGACTCTGTGTCCAGTGTATAATTAGAGTCCTTCCATTCAGACTCGCCGGTGTCCTTAAAGCTAACTTTCTTAACACAGAAAATGTTGCTCTCATCTTCCTCCTCTTGTCCAATCTCCTCCTGTGAAGTCCAGTACACGGGACTTCTTTCCATTACTCTTCCTAACTTCAACCACGAAATTGCAAGTGGATGTCAGTTCGGGCTCCGGTTCCTCTATTTCATCCGTCAGGCATTCAACAAAAGCTTTTTCTCCATCCACGTGCAGCGCGCAGCAGCCTCAGCAGCAGTCGCAGGGTCCCGGACATTGCAGAAGACCGGGCCACCGCGTCCAAGCTGGAACCTGGCTCCCTGGATAGCAGTACAAAAGACCAAACGCACAGCCGCGGTGCCGACTGCAGCAGCTGCCACAGCAGAGGGGTGGCGCCCAACGCTGGGGAACTCGGTGCAGCAGAGGCAGCATCCTGCAAGAGGTTGCAGAGGCCTAGGAGTGGAAAGTACAGCCCGGCTAACGTGCCACCTGAAGCCCCTCTCTCTACTGGCAGTGTTTCTTTGTTCCTTAGCTGGGGCAGTGCATGCTTTTGTGCAGCCCTCTACTAAATAAATTTCAGTTATTATTTAATGAGGGGGAAAAAATAAACAGAACTCAGTAACTAAAAAGTATTTCTTGCCATTCTGCAAGCTGACTGGTTAGATCTTCTGCCAGTATCACTAGGGTGCCTGCACAGTGCAGCACTTATGGGAACACAACCTGTGCTCACACTTTGTCACCCCAAGATGGCATCGACTCATGTTAGGTGAATTGGTGCTGGCTGTTGGCGGTGCTGCCTCTGTGCTCTCCAGCAGCCACTTACCTGCTTGTAAGTTCCACTGGCCTCCTTATGTGGCACTCTCAGAGTTTAAAGAGAGTGAAAGTAGAAGCCACAAGACATCCTGCTGCTTCCCTCCGGAATCTTGCAAGGTACTTGTACTGCACTTTCTTGGTCAAGGAAGTCACAATTCTGATTTATTGCTTCCATTGCTTACTGTGTTCCCCAGAAGGAGCGTATCCCTGGAGAGAAGAGACCTCCTAACTACTGGAGTTCATGGCTTCACTCACAGGAAGCAATTTTCAGCAGCTGGATCATCAATAGGTAGAAGAGCCACTTCCTTTACACTCCGGGCTCATATATCCTGGTCTCATAAAATATTACAGAAACCACAATGCATTTTGGTGGCAGAGTCTATATATTTTGCCTATAGAGCACATTCCAGAGGATAGTATTCCGGATTTTTTTATTCCATCCTTCTAAAATATTACCATGGATCTTGTCTCAGCCAATTTTGAAAAGATGACCCCCATTTTAGATTTCTGGCTCTTAAGGTAACTATTTTTTCTTTCACTGCTGTCCTTCAGGACCATCCCAGAGCAGGATGATGGTGCTGCAGCAGTCGACCTTTATGCTGTGCCAGCGTATATCGTGGAGAATCATCTGAAAAGCTCTCAATGCTTCATTCATGATCAAGTTGTTAAGGGAATGAGTTCATGGACTCTTGAGCTAAGGAGTTCAGGCTGAGCAGAAGGAAGCAAGAGTATGAACCCTGGATATTGGTTCCACCTTAATTGTGACTTCAGGAAAGGAGCGCAGTTGACTGCTGCACATACCTAATATGATGGATTGGTAGGGTCACCGACACCCTGTTCAAAATGGGAAGTGAAGTTTGCACGGTAACTTGGGGACCACTTGCCAATCACTGTTTCTAGCACAATCTGTTAAAATGACAAATGCTATTTCTATTTTTTTAAATAGGTATCTCTTTTATTTATTTATTTTGTGGAGCAGGTTTTTTAAATTATTTTTTTTATTTTTACAGACCGCCTTTTGATTTATTGTACACAAATGGGGTACAACTTTTCGTTACTATGGTTGTGCACAATGTAGATTCATACTATTTGGGTAATCATACATATACATAGGGTAATGATGTCTGTCTCATTCCACCAAATGCTGTTTCTTAAAAGGTGAGTATCACTGTTTTGCCTTAACATTCTTAAAGTCTGATCTGTAATTGATTATGTGGCCTGTGCAAACATACCGATAACATCTATCTGCCATGGACCCTTCAAGGACAATCATATACACTGGTTTATGTGGCCCAAATAACTCAACAGCCAGCATGGTGGACTGAACTTGTTACAGAGTTTTCTCTTGTTATGGGACCCACTCAAAAGGGACCACATTTTGGTGAGTTTTGTAGGTTGGTTAGAATAACCTGCCTGAATCTACTATATGCTTCCTTCCAAATCTAAAGACATACATTGATTTTATGTTTCATCTCTTATTTTAATTTGTTAATTATAGAGGGCATTTTAATTATATATAAACAAAGTATCATAGTTAACATCATGCTGCAATTTTTCTGTGTGATTTCAAAAAAAGTCCAGTTATTCAGGATGGTATAAGAGAGCTGACATTTACATTATTTGACTCTTTGGATGCTTGTAAGGGATAATTTGCTGTTGATTCTCTAGAGTAACAGTCCCCTGAGTTACAGAGTTAGATATAAGATCTTTGGTGTCACAGTTATATTCAGCCTACAGAGAAACAGGAGGGCAGTGTCATGTTTCTCTGTGACAAGTAAGTTTATAAAGGTTTCTTAGGAAATTGGGAAAATATTATTTTCCTAATATTGTAACTGGGATATTTTTTTGACTTTTTCTTTTTATTCAAAGTTGATATCAATGCAATTCAATTCTGATCCACGAAAAAATGTGAAACTCATGTAAATATTTGATTTCAGGTCCATTTACAACTATTTCAGAAAGAAAAGAAAAAACTTGCTATACATGTCTCATATGTACCATAAATCGGTATATAGATTTTTATATGAATGAAAATTAGTTAATTTTGAGAGCTCTCTTCCTGAATACATCTTGAGGTGTTTACAAAATACTCTTTGGTGTCTAAGCTAAAATGGAAGTTAACACCTAGGTCATAGACCCTAATACAGCCTATTCTCCACTTGGGTCAAAAGTCCTTTTGAAGATGGCAGGTTAGAGGGAGGCTGCGTTCCTTGTTTCTCTATAACTCGAGTTTCAACCAGAGGAATATCTGTTTCTCTGTGAGGCAGTCTTTGCTGCTTATCCATCCCCTGCTGTTTACCCCATTTGTCCACTAAGATCACCTGCTGTCTACAAGCATATCGCCTACTTTGTGAGTGCAGATTGCTCACTGACTGACGCCTATCATCCACCATTGGTCCGTCTAACTGCCTCTTGCCTGCCGATTGCTTGGCTTTCACCTAACCATCATCAACCACCTGAGGTTCACCTGCCAATTGTCTGCCAGTAGCCTGCAGACCACAAGCAAAGCACCAGTGGATGACCTGCTGCCCACTGTTGCCTGGAAGTCCATTGTCACAGTACTGCAGGTTTGTTTACACATGGCTGCTGTCATTTTGGGACAACAGTCAGGACCTGCCAGATCCCTGGTCTGATCAACCACCCTCTGCCTCCAGGACTCCCTACCCAAACAGTGGCACAGGACATCAACTCCACACCTACATCTTGCCCTGCAGCTTCCCATTGACCAACATGTTTGGAAGCCAATGTAGATGTCTTGAATTATCCCGGAAGCCAAAGCTGCCATCTTTAGGTGGGGCAAATCCCATCCTGAGATGCCTGCTAGAGACTGGAAACTCATTGTCAGGGACCTCTTATGCATCAGGCTACTGAAGACTGGGAGGTTTGAATAGACTATGACTGTTACAGCGTAGATTTTTTTCTCCTTTTTGAAAATCTTGAAGTTTTTATTTCTTTTTTTTTTCTTGCTCTCTCTAGTTTCCTTTTGTTTACTCGTTTCCTCACAGTCTCTTTCTTTCTTTTCCCATGTTAACAACCAATTTCTTTTGATTCTGTTTTCATTCTTGTGTGATCTAATACCTCTACATAGTCTTTGCTTATCTCATTAACAGTTACATCCTACACCCCTCCCCATCCTCTTTGTTCTCCATTAGAAACTGTAGACCTCATTGCAAAGCCACTGGTTATACTGTAGATAAAAATCAAACTGTTTCTCTATATTTATTATGATAAAACTGTTAATGTGTTCATAGGGGACGATGTGGTTTGGGCTGCATATTGTCTATACTAGGTACTGCTAATATTGACCTCCTCCTTAAAAAAGAGGTTTTGGAAACCTGCAGAGTCACTATAAACCTATAGAGGGGAAACTGCAATACTCCAGATCCAAACTGCTAGATATGTGAACAACATGAAAAAACAAGGGAAGAAAATGTTCCAAACAAACCAACATTCTGTATTAATTGAAACCAATGACAGCATGGTAGAAGAAAGTTCAGAAAGGAGTTCAGAATACAAATAATTAAAATGATTCATGAAGCAAAGGATGAGATAAGAGAGCAAATGCAGAAATGAACCATCACACCAATAAAGAATTGAAAGAACAAACGCACAAAGCAAAAGATTGTTTCAACAAAGTGTTCGAGATTCTAAATGAAGGAAACAATAAACCAAATAAAAACTCAAAGGAAAGCATCACCAACAGACTAGATCACTTAGAAGACACAACCTCAGGCAATGAAGAGAAAACATTTAGTCTTGAAAATAAAGTTGACCAAACAGAGAAGATGGTAAGAAATCATGAATGGAAGCTCCAAGAACTATTGGATATCATGAAAAGATCAAATTTAAGAGTTACTGGGATTGAGGCAGGCACAGAGATACAAACCAAAGCAATGAACAACCTATTCAATGAAATAATATCAGAAAATTTCCCATATCTAAAGAATGAAATGGAAAATCAACTACAAGAAGTGTACAGAACTCAAATGTATGAAATTACAACAGAACCACATCAAGGCACATTATACTGAAAATGCCTAACATCAAAAATAAAAATAGAATTTAATGACTGTGAGAGAAAAGCATCAGATTACGTATAGGGGGAAACCAATAAAAATATCAGTAGATTTCTCAGCCTAGACCCTAAAACGTAGAAGTTCCTGGAACAACATATTTCAAGCTCTGAAAAAACATGAAAGCCAAACAGGAATCTTATACCCCACAAGACTAAACTTCAGATTTGAAGATGAAATAAATCCTTCCATGATAAACAAAAGTTAAGAGAATTTACAAGTAGAAAACCTGCATTAGAGAACATTCTCAGCAAAATATTCTATGAGGAGGAAATAAAAAACAACAATGTAACTCAGAAAAGTGAGGAACTACCCTAAAGGAAAAGACAAAGGAGAAACCAAATCAAGTTTCAAATCAAAAAATAAGCCAAAATGACTGGGAATGAAAATCATATCTCAATAATAACCCTGAATGTTCATGGCCTAAACTCATCAGTAAAACACATAGACTGGCAGTTGGATTAAAAAGAAAGCCCCAAGATTATGCTGCCTTCAAGAGACTCATCTCATAGAAAAGACATCCATAGACTAAAAGTGAAAGAATGGGAAAAAGCATCACACACATGGACTTAGTAAAAAAGCTGGGGTTTCCATCCTTATATCAGATGAAGTGAACTTCAAGCCAAAGTTAGAATGGATAAAGAAGGACATTTCATACTGCTTAAGGGAACCAAAATAAATAAATAAATAAGTCAGGAAGACATAATGATAGTAAATATTTATGCCACAAACAATGGTGCATCCCTGTACATCAAACAAATCCTTTTCAATTTCAGGAATCAAATAGACCAACACAATAATTCTGGATGACTTTAACACACCACTGTCACCACTAGATGGATCTTCCAACAAAAACCAAACAAAGAAACCATAGAACTCAAAAACACAATCAATAATTTAGATTTAGCAGACATATATAGAATATTCCATCCATCAATGAGTAAATATGGTTTCTTCTCAACAGCACATGGATCTCCCTTTAAAATAGACCATATTTTATACCACAAAGAAACCTTAGTAAATATTAAAAAATAGAGATACTACCTTGTATTCTATTGATCATAATGTAATCAAATTAGAAACCAATGATAAAATAAAAAATAGAAACTACTCCAACACCTGGAGATTACTAATATGCTATTGAATGAAGCATGAATGACAGAAAACATCAGGGAGGAGATAAAAAAATTTTAGAGGTAAATTAGAATGATGATACAACATATCAAAATCTCTGGAACACTCTGAAAGCAGTACTAAGAGGAAAATTTATTGCATGGAGTCAATTCAAGAAAAGAATAAAAAGTCAAGAACTAAATGATCTAACATTACATTTCAAAGCCCTAGAAAAAGAAGATCAATGCCAAAAGTCATAGAAAACAGGAATATTTAAAATAAGAACTGAAATCAATATAATTGAAACAAAAGAAACAATTCAAAAAATTGACAAAGCAAAAAGTTTGTTATTTGAAAAAGTATATAAAACTGATGAACCCTTAGCCACAGTAACAAAAAGAAGGAGAGAGAAAACTCAAATTTCTAAAATTTGTGATGGAAAAAGGAAATATCACGACAGACACCATTGAAAAACATGACATAATTAGAAGTTACTCTGAAAATCTATACTCCAACTACATAGAAAATCTAGAAGACACCGACAGATTTCTAGAGACATATGTTCCACCCAAATTGAATCAGGAGGACATACAAAACTTAGAAAGATCAATTTCAAGCAATGAAATAGAAGAAGACATCAAAACCCTACCAAACAAGAAAAGCCCGGAACCAGGTGGATTCTCAGTTGAGTTTTACAAGACCTTCAAAGAAGAACTAATAAAAACTCCTCAAAGTATTCCATGAAATACAAAAGGAGGGAAACTTCCAAACTCATTCTATGAAGCTAATATCACTTTGATACCAAAACCAGACAAAGAAACATCAAGGAAAGAAAACTTTAGAACAATATCCCTGATGAACATAAAAAAATCCTTAACAAAATTCTGGCAAATTGCTTACAAAAACATATTAAGAAGAGAGTGCACCATGATCAAGTGAGTTCATCCTGTGGATGCAAGGTTGGTTCATCATCCAGAAATCAATAAAGGTAATTCATCACAACAATAGACTTAAGGTTAAGAATCATATGATCATTTCAATAGATGCCGAGAAAGCATTTGACAAAATAAAACAGCTCTTCATGCTCAAAACACTAGAAAAAATAGGGATAGTAGGAATATCCCTCAACATTGTAAAATCTGTTTATGCTAAGCCCAAGGCCAACATTATTTCTTTTTATTGTAAACAAATGGGGTATTAACTTGTTTCTCTGTTTGTTCATGAAGTAGAGGCATATCATTTGTGGAATCATACATTTACATAGGGTAATGGTGTTTGATTCATTCTGTTATTTTTCCTTCCCCCCACCTCTCTCACCCCTCTTTTACTTCTATACAGCCCCTCCTTCCTCCATTTTTGCCTTCCTCCCGCCCCCCTCATTATGTATCATCATTCACTTATCAGCGAGATCATTCGTCCTTTGCTTTTTTTGAGATTGGTTTATCTCACTTAGCATGATATTCTCCAATTTCATCCATTTGCCTGCAAATGCCATAATTTTATTATTCTTTATGGCTCAGTAATATTCCATTGTTCCCCAACATCATTCTTAATGGAGAAAAACTAAAAGCATTCCCTCTAAAAACTGGAGCAAGACAGGGATGCCTTCTTTCACCACTTCTATTCAACATCATGCTTGAAATACTAGCCAGAGCAATTAGACAGACAAAAAAAATTAAAAGGATGTGAATTGGAAGAAATCAAGCTATCACTATCTGCTGATGACATGATTCTAAATTTAGAGGATCCAAAAAACTCCAGAAAACTTCTAAAGCAAATAAATGAATTCAATAATGTAGCATGATATAAAATCAACACACATAATTCTAATGTGTTTCTATTCATAAGTGATAAATCCTCTGAAAGAGAAATTAGGAAAACAACTGCATTCACAATAGCCTCAAAAAAATGAAATACTTGGTAATCAATCTAACAAAAGAGGTGAAAGACTTCTACAGTGAAAACTACAGAACACTAAAGAAAGTAATTAATGAAAACCTTAGAAGATGGAAAGATCTCCCATGTTCTTGGGTAGGCAGAATTAATATTATCAAAATGAGCATACGTCCAAAGTGCTATACATATTTAACACAATTCCAATTAAAATCTCAATAACATTTCTCATAGATAGAGAAAACAATCATGAAATTCATTGAGAAGAACAAAACACCCAGAATAGCCAAAGCAATCCTTGGCAGGAAGAGCGATGCAGGAGGTGTCACACTACCGGATCTTAAACTTTACTATAGAAAAATAGTAACAAAAATGGTCTGGTATGGGAACCAAAATAACAGGTAGACCAATGGTAAGAAGAGAAGACACAGAGACAAACCCATATAAATAAAATTATCTCATACAAGACAAAGGTGCCAAAAACATACAATGGAGGAAAGTTAGCCTCTTCAATACATGGTGCTGGGAAAATTGGAAATCCACATGCAGTAAAATGAAATTAAACTCTATATCTCACCCTGTGCAAACTCAACTTAAAATCTAGGAATTAGACCTGAGACCCTTCACCAAAGAGAAGAAAAAGTAGGCCCCAACCTTCATCATGTTGGCTTAGGACCAGACTTCCCTAACAAGACCCCAAGAGTGCAAGAAATGAAAACAAGAATCAATAAATGGGATGGATTCAAACTACAAAGTTTTTTCTCAGCAAAGGAGACAATCAATAATGTGAAAAGAAAGCCTACAGAGTGGGAGAAATTCTTTTCTACACACACATCAGACAGAACATTCATCTCCAAAATTTGTAAAGAACTTAAAAAAATTTACACCAGAAATACAGAGAACTCAATCAATAAATGGGTTAAGAAACTAGGCAGACACTTCACAGAAGATATAAAGGTGATCAACAAATATATGAAAAGTGCTCATCATCTCTTGTAATTAGAAAAAGTTTTTTTATTTTGGCTGGCCACTGTAAAATATTAATTTAATAGGTAAATTATAATTGTATATATTTATTATAATAATCACTTCATGTAGAAATATTCAGAAGTTCTCTTTGTGAACACTCTTCCCTCTGCCCTCTACTTTCCCATAGCTCTGTGAGGTTTGACTCTCTCCCAGTTGCATGAAAGCTCATATTTATTATACAATAATTATTTACAGTGCACTTTGTGCTAGTTATTAGTCTACCAGCTTATAATATATCACTGAACTCAATAGTAAATTTCTCACTTTCCAGAAAATTTATCTAAGCAAGGGAAACAAATAATATATGAAAAATGCATTATGATATAATTCAATACATATATTTCTCTGTGATAAACACTTTAAATTGTAATATTGGGGAATAGGGTAATCCCTTCAGGATAATAGTGTGTTCATATAATATTTCACTGAAAATAATATATAAGCAGAAATTTAAAGGAAAGAATTCTAGTCAGAGGAGTATAAAAGCCAATAATGAAGGAGTGTGCTTTTATTTTAAGAAACAATGAGGAGGTCAGCATCTCTGCAGGGCACATATGGTGTATTAGTTTTCAATCACTGTCATCTGACAAAAACAACTTAGAGGTGCAAAAGTTTATTAGACTTGGGTTTCAGAGGATCAGTCCATGGTTCGCCAACTCTGCAGCTAAAGCCTGAGGTAAGGCAAGAGATCATGGTGGTAGGGTATGGAGGAGGGAAGGAGCTCAGAACAAGGCACCCAGGAAGCATATGTCTGCTCACATATGACAAAATATAAATTCCCAGGGAACACCCCCTGACTTCCTTCCTCTAGCCACACCATACATATTTACTCTTACTGCTCAGTGAATCCATATGGGTGAATAAACCACCAATTAAATCACATCTCCCATAATCTATTCATTCCACCTTTGAAAAGTTTGTCATTGTCTTACACACAACCTTTCGAGGACACTCCACATCTGAACCATGACACTTGGGGAAAGGAATAATAAGCAGGGTCAAGATTTTTTGATAATTTATTTTTATTATAAACAAATGGGATACATGATGTTTCTGTTTGTACATGAAGTAACAGCATACCATTGGTGTAATCATACATTTATATAGGGTAATGATGTTTGATTCATTCTGTTATTTTTTCCTTCCCCCCCACCTATACAGTTCCCTCTATACAGTCCCTCTGTTCCCTCTATACAGTCCCTCCTTCCTCCATTCTTGTCCCCTGCCAACCCCCCATTATGTGTCATCGTCCGCTTATCAGTGAGATCATTCGTCCTTTGCTTTTTTGAGATTGACTTATCTCACTTAGCATGATACTCTCCAATTTCATCCATTTGCCTGCAAATGCCATAATTTTACTACTCTTTATAGCTGAGTAATATTCCATTGTATATATACCACAGTTTCTTTATCCATTCATCAATTGAAGGACATCTAGGTTGCTTTAACAATCTGGCTATTTTGAATTGAGCAGCTATGAACATTGATGTGGCTGTATCTCTGTAGTATGCTGATTTTAAGTCCATTGGTATAGGCCGATGAGTGGGATAGTTGGGTCAAAAGGTGGGTCCATTCCAAGTTTTCTAAGGAATCTCCACAATGCTTTCCAGAGTGGCTGCACTAATTTGCAGTCCCACCAGCAATGTACGAGTGTACCTTTTCCCCCACAACCTCTCCAACATCTATTGTTGCTTGTATTCTTGATAATCGCCATTTTTATTGGGGTGAGATGGAAAATTAGGGTAGTTTTGGTTTGCATTTATCTTATTACTAAAGATGGTGAACATTTTTTCATGTTTGTTGATTGCTTATAGATCTTCTTTTGTGAAGTGTCTGTTCATATCTTTAAGCCCATTTGTTGATTGGGTTATTTGTATTCTTGGTGTAGAGTTTTTTGAGTTCTTTTTATATTCTGGAAATTAGGGCTCAATCTGAAGTATGAGTGGCAAAGATTTTCTCCCATTCTTTAGGTTCTCTCTTCGCATTGCTGATGGTTTCCTTTGCTGAGAGAAACCTATTTAGTTTGAATCTATCCCAGTTATTGATTCTTGCTTTTATATCTTGTGCTATGGGTGTCCTGTTAAGGAAGTCTGATCCTAAGCCATCAAGGTAAAGATTTGGACCTACTTTTTTTTCTATAAGATGCAGGGTCTCTGGTCTGATTTCAAGGTCCTTGATCCATTGTGAGTTGAGTTTTGTGCAGGGTGAGAGATAGGGATTTAGTTTCATTCTGTTGCATATGAATTTCCAGTTTTCCCAGCACCATTTGTTGAAGAGGCTATCTTTTCTCCACTGCATATTTTTGGCACGTTAGTATAGTATTAGAAAATTGTATTTATTTGGGTTTGTGTCCTTGTCCTCTATGCTGTACCATTGATCTACCTGTCTATTTTAGTACCAATACCATGCTGTTTTTGTTACTATTGCTTTGTAGTAGAGTTGAAGATCTGGTATTGCAATACCCCCTGTTTTATTCTTCCTGCTAAGGATTGCTTTGGCTATTCTGGGTTTTTTATTCTTCCAGATGAATTTCACGATTGCTTGCTCTATTTCTGAATGGTACATCATTGGGATTTTAATTGGAATTTCATTGAATCTGTATAGTACTTTTTGTAGTATGGCCATTTTGACAATATTAATTCTGCCTATCCAAGTACATGGGAGATCTTTCCATCTTCTAAGGTCTTCCTCAATTTCTTTCCTCAATGTTTTGTAGTTTTCATTGTAGAGATCTGTTACCTCTTTGGTTAGGTTGATGCCCAAGTATTTTGGTTTTTTTTGAGGCTATTGCAAACGGAGTTGTTTTCCTCATCTCCCTTTCAGACGTTTCATCACTTGTGTATAAAAATGCTTTTGATTTATGCATGTTGATTTTATAGCCTGCAATTTTGCTGAATTCATTGATGAGGTCTAGAAGTTTTCTGGAGGAGTTTTTTGGATCCTCTAAATATAGAATCATGCCATCAGCAAATAGTGACAGCTTAAGTTCCTCTTTTCCTATTCATATCCCTTTAATTTTTTTAGTCTGTCTAATTTCTTTGGCTAGAGTTTTGAGCACAATGTTAAATAGGCATGGTGAAAGAGGACACCCTGTCTTGTTCCCATTTATAAAGGGAATGGTTTCAGTTTTTCTCCATTAAGAATGATGTTGGTCATGGGTTTAGCATAAATGACCTTTACAATGTTCAGGTATGTTCCTACGATCCCTATTTTTTCTAGTGTTTTGAGCATGAAGATGTGTTGTATTTTGTCAAATGCTTTTTCTGCATCTGCAGCTTTTTCTGCTGCTGAGCAGAAAGTGAATCGGCTCGTTGATGGATGGAATATTCTACATATGTCTATTAAATCTAGGTTATTGATTGTGATATTGAGTTCTATGGTTTCTTTGATTGGATTTTGTTTGGAAGATCTATTTAATGATGACAGTGGTGCATTAAAGTCACCCAGAGTTATTGTGTTGTGGTCTATGTGATTCCTAAAATTGAGAAGGATTTTTTTGATGTACAGGGATACACCATTATTTGGGGCATAAATATTTACTATCGTTATGTCTTCCTGATTTATGGTTCCCTTAAGCAGTATGAAATGTCCTTCTTTATCCCTTCTGACTAACTTTGGCTTGACGTACACTTTATCTGATGTAAGGATGGAAACCCCCACTTTTTTACTTAGTCCATGTGTGTGGTAGTTTTTTTCCGATCCTTTCACCTTTAGTCTGTGGATGTCTTTTTCTATGAGATGAGTCTCTTGCAGGAAGCATATTGTTGGGTCTTTCTTTTTAATTTATTTTGCCAATCTATGTCTTTTGATTGATGAGTTTAGGCCATTAACATTCAGGGTTATTATTGAGATATGATTTGTATGCCCAGTCATTTGAGCTTATTTTTGGTTATTAACTTGGCTTGGTTTCTCTTTTGAGGGGTTTTTCTCTAAGGTAGTTCCTCCCTTTGCTGACCATCATTGTTGGTTTTCATTTCCTCCTCACGGAATATTTTGTTGAGAACATTCTGTAGTGCAGGCTTTCTATTTGTAAATTATTTTAACTTTTGTTTATCGTGGAAGGATTTTATTTCATCATCAAATCTGAAGGTTAGTTTTGCTGGGTATAGGATTCTTAGTTGGCAACCATGTTCTTTCAGAGTTTGAAATATGTTATTCCAGGTCCTTCTAGCTTTTAAAGTCTGGGTTGTGAAGTTGGCTGCTATCTGCATTGGTTTCCCCCTATATGTAATCTGATGCTTTTCTCTTGCAGCCTTCAAAATTCTATCTTTATTTTGAATGTTAGGCATCTTCATTATAATGTGCCTTGGTGTGGATCTGTTGTGATTTTGTCCATTTGGTGTCCTATAAGCCTCTTGTATTTGATTTTCCATGTCATTCTTCAGGTTTGGGAAGTTTCCTGATATTATTTCATTGAATAGGTTGTTCATTCCCTTGGTTTTTATCTCTGTACCTTCCTCAATTCCAATAATTCTTAAATTTGGTCTTTTCATGATGTCCCATAGTTCTTGGAGATTCTGTTCATGATTTCTTACCATCTTCTCTGTTTGGGCAACTTTATTTTTAAGATTAAATATTTTGTTTTCATTGTCTGAGGTTCTGTCTTCCAAGTGGTCTAGTCTTTTGGTGATGTTTTCCATTGAGTTTTTTATTTGGTGTATTGTTTCCTTCATTTCAAGGATTACCGTTTTTGTTTTTGTTTTTTTTTTTTTTTTAGAATCTCTATCTCTTTGTCAAAATGCTCTTTTGTTTCCTGCAGTTGCTCTTTCAGCTTATTGATATTATCATTCATTGCCTGCATTTGCTCTCTAATCTCAACCTTTGCTTCCCCAATCATCTTAATCCTGTGTAATCTGAAGTCCTTTTCTGACATGTCTTCTAACATACTATCATTGGATCCCATTAATATAGAATCTAGATTTGTTTGGATCATTTTCTTCCCTTGTTTTTTCATGTTGCTCATGTATCTTCCCCTCTAGCAGTGCAGATCTGGAGTATTACAGATTTCCCCCTATAGGCTTATAGTGGCCCTATAGGTTTCCAAAACCTTTTTTTTAAGGGGAGATCAGTATTAGCGGTGCCCAATTCAGACACTATGCAATCCTAGACCAAATGCCCCTATGAGGAAAATAACAATATTCTCATAATAAACAGAATGAGTTCAAATGTTATCTTCAATAAAACAAACAGATTTGCAATAAGGTCTGCAGTTTCTAATGGAGGACAAAGAGGATGCAGGGATGTAGAATGTAGCTCTTAATGGAATAAGAAAAGAATATACAGAAGTTCTAGATAATAGAAATGGTGAGAGTGTAATCAAAAGAAATTGGATGTTAGTATGCAAAAGGGGAGAAAATGACTCTGAGAGAACAAGTAAACAAAAGGAATTGAGAGCAAGAAAAGAAAAGAAATAAAACTTAATTTTTTTCAATAAGGAGAAAAAAGAAAATCTACAGTATAACAGTCATGTAGTAATCAAACCTCCCAGGCTTCAGTAGCCTGATGCATGAGAGGTACCTGACAATAAGCTTCCAGTCTCCAGCTGGCGTCTCAGGATGGGATTTGTCCCATCTAAAAATGGGAGCTATGGCTTCCAGGATTGTCCAAGATGGCCACTCTAGCTTCCAAATGTGTTAGCAAATGGGGAGCTGCAGCTCCGGTTGGGGATGTGGTCAGCTGGAGGTGCTGGGGGTGGGGTGCCGTTGGTCAGGCAGAGGTCCTGGAGGTATGGTGAGTTTGGTGTTGTTGCTGGATCCTGGAGGCCGGGTGCAATCAGTCGGTCTGGGGTCTCGATGATAGTGCGCACTCATTTGGTCTGGGGGTCCTAGCAGCAGGGAGCAGTCAGTCAATGTGAGGGCCCCAGAGGCAGGAGATGATCTGTCGGGCTGAGGGATCCTGGATCCAGGGCTCAGTCAGTCTGTCCAGGGGTCCTATGGGGCCTGGCTGTTGTCTCCAGGGTCAAGATTTAACAAGGACTTGATCATTTATTCATTTGAATGTTGACCTTTGTATAACTTCCTGGGTTAACTATCAATGAAGCATTGCAACCTGAAAAGCTGAATGTTCTCACCTTTCCAATATGAACAAATTCTTTAATATGGTAGAAAAGCATTATGGATAGCAAATATTAGGAAATCAGTTTGATAATGATGACTCATATATTTTCATAAATGAATTATATGGAGCATAAAATTTATGAAATTTATGGGCCATATAGCAGTGATGAGGGTATGGGAAAGGTGAATTCAATATATGTCACATATGAAATGCTCCTGATGCTGCTATATTTTTCTCTCAACTTTCTCACATGTTAGTATTCCATCAAATTGAGGTGATTAATTTCAATTGTTTATGTGTGACCTCAATAGATTGAAGCAGTTAATAGTCTCTAGGGTTCTTATTTCCAAGACTAACTGTAGATATAAAGTAGTCCATCGCCCCAACCAGGAGAGCTTCTGCTTAGCCATCAGCAGGTTTGTTTTAACATTCAAAAGACAGATGGATTTAAATTTCATTATGGGAAACTGACCCTTTTTAAAACTAGAAATTTCTTAGGAGACAGCTGTGAGTGAGCCAGGAACAGTAAGTACACTCTTTCTACAAAGGTTCATATTAGAGGGCCAGCTCAACTAAGCCCCTCAACAGTATCACAAAAAAAAGTTACCAGAGAGGGGAGAAAGATCACTTAGGATTTTGGTGTTAGGTATTGTCTCATTTTTGCAAATTCTGAAGGAGTTGTCAAGATAGGATGTATAATTAAAATGAAATAGACATTGAATAGACTATTAAAAGCAACCCTATTTGATTAATGTTACATGAGTGTAAACACTGATAGCAAAAATAACAATTACAATTTTGAAAAAATAATGGGAGGGATATTTCAGCTATCATTTTTGCCTGGACTAAAAGTTAAAGTAAAAAAAAATTACCAGGGATTTAATAATAGCATTTGTGATGATAGAGTAATTGCATTAAATGTAAGAGTAGATTTAAATAAAATTTAAAATTCTTTACATAAATAAAATGTGATAGTAAGAAAAACAGGTAATAACTAGAATGTCTGGTTTGTGGGTTGTTTGGGGTTTTTCTTTAAAAGGTAAATTCATAAGGATAGTAACAGATATATTCATTGAATGTCAGTGTTGCATATGATTGGACAACTTTAGTGATGAACTGGGTGAGAACAATTTCTTACATTGTGTGACTAGAGATAACTTTTCCTGAAATAACAGAGGAAGTTTGCAATCATAGATAGGCATGAGAGGTTTTGGGCAGCAACAACTGAAATATGTTTTTGTTTTTCTTTACCCTCCCTCTACCCCCCATGAAATGTCTTCATGGTACACTACTACATGGAATTGTTAGTTCTTCCCTTTCACAGGTAAAATAGGCACAGAATGAAAATACTGAATATCATAAAGATAGAGAAGGAGAGAGAAAAGAGAGAGAGAGCATGATACCCAGGAAAGGGATGAATCTATCAGTTTTATTATAGTCAGTTATTCCTGAAAGACAAAAGTACCCAATGTGTTTCATCTTGATACTGATTTTTGATACATTTCTGTGGCATATGGATGTCACAGAATTACTTTCCATATGATTAGAATCTCCAGTTTGCTCACTTGTTGAAACAATGACTATTAGTAAAAAAAATCATGTGAGTATCTAAATCTAGAATCAGGACCAGAAACTGCTAGTTGAGAAATGAATCCATCATGTAGGCCTGAGGTTCTGGGCTTCAGTTATAGATTAGAAGAGGGTTCTTTGTGTGCATGTACTTGGGAAAGTCAAGGATTCTTTGGCACTAGAATAAAAAGGTAAAATAAATACTTTGATAAATTGTTCTACTTATTTACTTTTCCCTTCATACATTGGTCAAAGATTGATAATAGAACTCCTTAGGTCAAAGAGAATACCCACTGAAATTTTAAGGCAGATTTATTTTGATATGACAGCTGTTGGGTCATAGAAGCAGATTTAAGTGATGTGTGGAATTAAAAACAAATTCACAAGATTAAGCATTAGCAAGTCACTTTGTGAACAGACATTTATAAAAATTAACTTATTTCAAAATTTCTGATTTTTTTTTTACTGGTTAAAGGGCTGAGAGAATCATCATCACTTGATAATTAGTTTTATCTTGTATGAATTTATAATTTTCAATGACAGTTGAAAGTTTTATCTGAAGATTTATTAAAATGGCCATTAGTATGTTCATCTCTATTTCTTGTATTTGTAAGTATTAAAATTATGTTTTAGAACTCCTAATTTAATTCAGTAATCATATGTTTTTAATATTAAAAAGGTTGTAATACTTTTAAATTGTGTACATGCTGTCAATTTCCTATAAATAACCAGATTCTGAAAGATGTACTTTATGAACTTGGAAAGGGCAGTTAAAACCACTGCATATGTTCTCACTCATCTTAATATTTTGTTTTCAGGATTAACTCTCAGATTCTGACTGAGAGAAACCTGGTATTCACAGACAGAAATAAAAATGGGGCCACATTCACCCTCCTGGGGTTCTCAGAATATCCAGAACTAAAGGTCCCACTATTCATGGTGTTTCTGGCTATCTACAGGGTCACAGTGGTAGGGAATATTGGGATGACGGCCATAATCAAAATTAATCCCAAACTGCAAACCCCCATGTACTTTTTCCTCAGCCACCTCTCTTTTGTGGATTTCCGCTGTTCCTCCACCATTGCTCCCAAGATTCTGGAAAACCTTGTTGCAGAAGACAGAAGCATCTCTTTTTCAGAGTGTACAGTACAATATTTTTTGTTTTGTACCTTTGTGGTAACCGAAGTCTTTCTGCTGGCAGTGATGGCCTATGACCGCTTTGTGGCCATCTGCAACCCTCTGCTCTACACAGTGGCCATGTCCCAGAAACTCTGTGCTGTGCTGGTGGCGGGATCCTATGCATGGGGGGCGGCCTGTTCCCTGATACTAACATGCTCTGCTCTACAACTCTCTTTTCATGGTTCCAACACAATTGATCACTTCTGTGAGTTCTCCTCCCTGCTCTCCCTCTCATGCTCAGATCCCTACATCAACTCTTTGCTGCTCTTTGTTTTTGCCACATTCAATGGAGTCAGCACCCTGCTCATCATCCTCACGTCTTACGTGTTCATCCTGGTTACCATCCTCAAAATGCCATCAGCTAGGGGGAGGCACAAGGCATTCTCCACCTGTGCCTCTCACCTGATGGCCATCTCCATCTTCCATGGCACCATCCTGTTCCTCTACTGTGTACCCAACTCCAAGAACTCCAGGCACATGGTCAAAGTGGCCTCTGTGTTTTACACAGTGGTGATCCCCATGTTGAACCCCCTCATCTACAGCCTGAGAATAAGGATGTCAAGGACACTGTCAGCAAAGTATTGGGCAGTAAAGTCTCTTCTTTTTGAGCATGATATTAGCATGACACTTGTTCCTAACATATAAATTGTGTTCATGAAAGTTGGTCTTAAGGATAGCATTAAAATGAATAGAGTTAATATTGTACAGTGAACTGGAAAGGAATTTTTCCTTTAAGGGAATAAACTTGACTCTTTCTTTTTATTGCTTAAAAACATCAGTAATATTTCTCATTATCCATATTCAACCTACAATGTGGAATAATATGATATAACTTAAGATCATATTGTGAAGATTAAAGAAAAGCCTATATATCATATGGGATGCTCTTTGTAGCTCAATAAATAGTTCTTCCTTATTTATTTCTTATAAGATATCTGACATAACTAAACTGTCAATAAGCCTATATAATAAGAGGCTAATTCATAAGACAGAAAATAATAACTATCATAGGGTTTTTCAGAAAAAGAAATGTTTAAATGCACTAAAAACTTGAAAGGAATATTTTTGTAAAATAGATATTATGTGACCTTGTCCAAAGAAAAGAGAAAGACAGGATTTTGGAGATGTAGTTCAGTGAGGAAGGAGTTTTAGTCAGAAAAAAAAAAAGAATAGTGTATACATAAAACCAAAGCAGTAAGAATGCAATACTAACTCAAAGGTTTAACAAATATTTTATTGACATAATATGACACAAGTATATATGTACAGCTATGTGTCTGTGTGTTGAGTAGTGTAAACAATTTCCTTGTTGTGATAGAAATTTGAATTAAAGATGCCTTATTACCTGACATAGTTTTAAAGTAGCTCTGCATGGTAGTGTGATAATCTATGACACATTCCCCCAGAGGCTTTGAAATGGTAGGCTGGATCTTAGAAAATCTCTTATGTTAAGCCATAAAAGACTGAGTTGAGTTCCTGCTTAGCATGTGTTTTGAGCTGTTATTCTGTCTTTGATGATATCACACACATTCTCGATTTTACAGAAACTTTTTTGTTCTGAGCATGAACATAAACTCTGAATTCTTCTCAGCAACAAGTTCATTTATCTTGTTGTAAGTGTTAAAACTAACCACCTACATAATCTTCTTCAAAATGAATTTAAAAGCTATGCATTAATTTATGTAATATCACTAATTAAATTATACAAATTCTGGGGTTAATAACTAGTTTTTTGAATAGCCACATTTTCCTTCTTTTTACTCAGTTTTTCTAGGTAAAATTCCAATTTCTCATCAATGCAATGCAAAAAATAAATTTCCATATATTTTATTAAATGAGAAAAAATTAACCTGGTGTATACTTTTATGAAGATTCATAGAGTTATTTGTTATTGTGATACTATTTTAAATGCTTTAGCAATACTAGAAGTGTTTGTTTCATGTACACTATTTGATTGGGAATAAAATGGTTCTTCTTTAGCTCAAGTGGTTGTTTCCTCAAGCCAAATTTTCTATCCCATAAGGAGTCAAATAATTCTTGTGACCTGGGCACAATGCCACATACTTGTAATTCCAGGAATTTGGGATACGGTGGCTAGGGATCACAAGTTTAAGGCCAGCCTGGGCAACTTAGTATGGCCCCATTTCAATATAATATTTGAAACTGACTGCGAATGTAGCTCAATTTGCAGGTTGGTTTCAATCCTCAGTACCACATACATGAAATAAATCATACTCTCATGAGCAGACACATTTTAAATGTATTAAAGAGCGTTTTGAATGTTTGCATATCTTATATAGATAAACAAACCAAGTCAATACCAGCCATGTCCAGATCAGATCTGCATTAAATTATCTGGTTGATACACCCATTAAATGTTGCTCTTTCTAACCAGTGACTTTTGGAGGGTCTTGGAATACAGTCTTTACAGTCACTTGCTTTCTGAAATTTGGGAAGCCAGTCACAAAGAGTTTTTCAAGCCTAATGACCTACCTATTAAAGATATATGATATCTCACTTTATTTAATTAGTTATTTTTTATTACATTTAGTGCATTTTAATTATATATGATAGTTCTTTGTGACATATTCAAACACACGAGTTCAAAATTTACCCCACTTCATTCTTTGGTATTGTGTCTTTCCCTCTTGCTGATCCCCTCTCTCTATTCTACTGGTTTCTCTTCTATTTCATTTTTTAAATTGTTGCTTTATAATTATACATAAAAATGTGATTCACTGTAATATATTCACTTATGCACACAGCATAGTTTCGTTGATGTAGTTCCCAAGAGACAACCTGTTTCTTCCCCTCTTGCCTAAACACAGATCCACTTCCTCTGTTCTCCTGTTCTTCTATTTTCATTCATCACATTTTTTAAATCCTTTTTTCCCTTCACCATCCACATATGAGAGAAAACATTTGACCCTTCATTATTCAACATATCATGATTCTCAAATTTATCAAAAAATGATATGATTTCATCTTTAAGGATGAGCAGAACCTTATAATGTATACATACATTTTCTTGATCCATTCATGTGTTTTACTATAACTTTGCCAATGTAATATTTTAATAATAAGGTATTACATTATGTGGCTCACTCTATTTCATCCAACACTGTCATCTGCAACACAGATCTGCAGGGCTTTTGTTAAGTGAAATAAGGGAGGAACAGTGAAGCAAAATCTTTATAATCTCATTCACATGTAGAATATTAAGCAGTTGATTCCATGGTACTTAAGAATAGAAGAGCAACTGACACTGGCTGGGTAGTGTAAAGAGGGAGGAGCTTTTACCACTAAGTAGGAGGAAGAAGTCCTGGTGCTCTATGGCACAGAAGAGGAAGTATAATCAAAAACAAAGTACTGTATTTCTCCAAATAGCTAGAAGAGAGTATTATCAAATGCACTCACTATGAAGAAATGATGAAAGGTGATGGAGATGAACATTAGCTTGTTTGATCTCCACCTAACATGAACATGAACAAAAGCCTCACATTGCATCTCATAAATACATACAGATAAAATGTAAGAGAATCAAAAATGAAATACAATGAGAAATTTTAAAGCTGCACCTTCATATTATTCACTCTATGCATGAAATAAATTCAGATAGTATGTTCTGTGCTGGGCTAGGGAGAGTAGTGGGAAGGAACAGAAGTGCACAGTGAGGAGCTGGGCATCATTGCACCCAGGCATCAGTAGCCCTTCCTCCCTGCTGTGGGAACAAAACTCTCCCAGACACTGACAACTTTCCCAATGCAATCAGATTCTCCTGGAAAAGAGCAGTACTCGGTGGGAAACCAGCAGTTCAATACTCCAGTTTTAGTCTTGAAAATATGAATGAATTTTAAAAATTATGTTCTGTATTGAACTTAGGGAACACCAAACAACCTACTTTCCTCTCCACTGGATATTAGAAAAAAACGTGTAATCAGGAAAAATGTATATATTTATTTTCCAACAGGAATTTATTGAGGTACTTATCCTGCAAACCTTAAAATCAGCTGATGAACTGGGAAGTGTTGATCTCTAGTCCATATTGTGTTTCCATGGTCGCAATATCTATAGCCATGGGTGTTTCTACCAAGGGCAGGGGAGAGAGAATAAAGGTAAGGTGTCTCACCCTCTTTGCATCTGTCATGTCGAAAACCATGAAGCTGTGTGTCCCTCACTCAAATAAATAAATAAATAAATAAACCCTCCTTCTCCATTCTAACATCATAGTTATTTTATTCAAATTAAATTTACTTTTAACTTATACAGAAAAACATAAAAATTGCAGATATAATAAGATACCATGAGTATGTTTTGTAATGTTTAAATCAAGTTAAATATATCTGTCTCCTCAAGCTTTTATTATTTCTTAATATTGAACTCTTCAAAATTCTTTTTCTATAAAGAAAAAAAAACAAGTGATTATTAGGTATGTGAAGAACACCTCTGCACCAACAAATTGAAGGCCTAGAATAAATGGATAAATTTGTAGACACATATAACTGCACAAAATTGAACTATTAGTATGCAGAAACACCAAACAGAACTCTAGTAATTACCAATATTGTGTCAGGAATACAAACTTCCTCAGCAAATAACTCTCAGGATCAGATAGACAGCTTTATGGCTGAATTGTGCAAGAAATATTCAGAATGCTACTGGAATGAGCGTAGACATATAAGGAGCACCACAGAGCCCACAAACATAAGTCCATGTATTTACAGTTGATTGACTTTGGGCAAAGACAGAAAAAAGAAAAAAAAAACTACATTAGAGAAAGGAGATTTTCTTTAATAAATGGTGCTGGGGTCACCTGTCGGGGTACTGCAGGCCCCCAGCCCTTCGGCGTGGCCAAGATGGCGCCTGGCAAGGTGCCAAGGAAGTGCTGAGAACAAAACCAGGTACCTCCAGCAGACTAATACTCTCTGCCAACAAGTGGCATTATTTGAGGAAGTTAATGTGATTGGTTATGGGTCCTCGTGGACACTGCATGATTGCTATATCCACACTGTTGTGCTCCATTACTGTCCATGCTTTTCCCTCGTGATCTATAAGCTGATTGGTTGATGTATGTAATGTAAGGCGCTTGCAAGAGCGGCCAGTGCTGGCCAGCCAGAAGAAGCAGACTGCAGAAAATAAAGAACTTGCCCTGATCCGGTTTCGTGTTTCTCTGCAGGCAGGGGACGCGATAAGAACGGAAGTCCATGATTGAACCTGATCAACACAGCTTGGGACTTTCCTTAGCATTCTTTCACATCCCTTCTTCCATGTATCCCTTAAGAATGAATCTTTGTGGATTACTAAGTACCAGGTTCTTGGTTGAGCCTGCTGCTTTTCCATTAAGCTTCTTTATTGCATGATCACTGTGGCTTTGTGTGGGAGGCAGAGGGTGACATTAGGCTCTATGCCACTTCCTTGGTGTAAGCTGCCTTCCTTAAGTAACCAGAGGTGTTGAGCCGTCCTTAACCTTGCAGGGAATATGTTCTTTTCTGCAGCAAGTCATCCTTTTCTCTCTGCATTTATGTTACAGTAATGACAAAAGTAAGAAAACTGCACATGGATCCACTATAATGCATTTCAGGGGTGTTTTCAGCCTCTTTCTAGGATGAGAGAAAGCTTCCCTTCTAGAAAAAAAAAAGATTGAACAATCTTGCACTGTTTACTTTCCATCTGCTTAACCACTTAGGTCGTGTGCCGCAGTGTCGGAGAGCAGAGGCTCATACACCTCAGCTGCAGTAATTTCTTCTCCAAGCACAAAGGAGCTTTCCCAAGACCAGGGGACTGAGCTTCTCTTGATGCTCCCGACAGGGGTCGGAGGAGCTGGACATCGTGCTCAAGTGGCTCACGTGACAACACACAGGCCATCTAGCACCAGAGAAGTTGGGGAGCACCTCCATCTGGACACACCTTTGATCATTCAGGGGATCCTGCAGGTTATCGGCCTCAAGCAGCATGTGGACCAAGTGGTGTTTTCTGATCATAGAGCAAAGTATAAGAGGCAGAATCAAAGTGGAGAGTCTTGAACAAGCCAGGTCCAGGACAAGCTGGGCACCTTCTACAGGCTACTGGGAAGAAGATTCAGAGGGTCACACAGAAACAATAAAGCATGACATCTGCGACCACAGAAGAAACCCATCCTGTGTCCGTGCCTGCCCACATCCTGTGACACCCAGGACTGCAAAGGGGTTCATAGGTGAGTTTAAAAACTGGAGTGTTGGCACTTCTGGATCATGGCTATGATCTGATTATTTCAAAGGTCAAATTATTTGTTTGTGGGGTTTTTTGGTACTGGGGTTTCCAGGATGCTTGACCTCTGAACCACATCACCAGCACCACCACCCCTTTTTTTTAATATATAAATTTAGAGACAGGTTCTCACTAAGTCAGTTAGGGTCTCACTAAGTTGCTGGAGTTGGCTTTGAACTCATGATCCTCCTGTCTCAGCATCCCAAGCCACTGGGATCACAGGTTTGTGCCACCATGCCTGTCTGTGTTTGTGGCTCTTTCCCTCATTTTACAAGGCTTCCAAATTAAATTAAATTAAATTAAATTAAATTAAATTAAATTAAATTAAATTAAATTAAATTAAAAATGCCACAGGTGCCAGAGGGGTCATTTTAATAAAGTGTTCATGTGGCCAGATGTCTTCTCTAGACTTTTCAGTGGATTTTGTTTCTGTGGTGCTGGGGATGAAAGCCAGAGTCCCAGACTGTGAGGCAAGTGATCGACCACTGAACTACCCAGCCTAGATTTCCTTCCTAATTCTTAGTAAAATTAAAGTACTTCTGTGGCTCTATTTTAAGGTTAAAAATAAAAATCTCATGAGTTTGTGCTGTCTCTAAGAATTTAAAGGAACATTCTGACCTATAAAACCAGGATACTTCAAGTTTTCTGTGGAAATGTTACATTTGGACTTTAATGTGTTGGACCTCACTTGGAAATGAAAGACATCATTTCTATCTCTTTTGACTTCTTTTTTACAAATTTACAAATCTACCTTCCTCTCTTGGATTAAGTACAAGGAGGGAGATCATATTCCCCCACCCTGTTATTTTAGTTTTGTTTTCAGTTTAACCTGTTTTATTATACAATCCTTAAAGAAAAAAGTGAAATATAATAAGTGAACTAGTCATAATCTGACACTTGAAGAAAACCACTATTAACATCTTTTTATATATCCTTCTATATTTTTAAATGTATGTGATTGTTTATTATTAAAAGTGAGATAACACCTTGCAGTTGTAAAACTTTTTAAAATCAATTATTACTCCTAACTTTCCAACCAATAAACTTAACAATATGTATTTTTAATATTGTGTGTGTGTATGTGTACATGCAGGTATGCATCATATGTCCATTTTTAAGCTTTTAAAATTGTTAATTGCCTAGAAAACAGACAAGAATTTTAGATGGGCATTTGTATACATACGTACGACTTGTTATGAGCACGTCAGTGGTGTGTTCTCTACGGCACGGGAAATTACTTGCTTGCTCATCTGTGTGTTTGTTTTCTTCCCTGCTGTTTGTAGAAAATGAACAAGTGTCTGCAGTTTGAGGCACAGGCTGTTGTGGATCCCAGGCAGGCCACCTAAAGGAGAGCACAAGAAGACCAGGGCCTTGGAACTCATCCTGAGGATGGTGGCCCCGTTTGCCCCCTTCCCTGCCTTAAAAGCAGCAGGGAGCTTCTGCTCCCCTTCTTCCTTTCCCCTTTGCATGTGAGACACTGTGAAGAAATCACTGTGGCACTTTCAGGCTTCATTGCTTGAAGTGCACAGTGCAGCCATCTTCCGGCCGTTGCTGCCTGCCACGTCACACAGTGTCATCCAGATTCCAAGATCATCCCAACAAGGTGGTTCTCTCTGGCTGCACTTCTCCATGCCTGGAAGGATTTTTAAAGATCTTCCTTTAGAGTTCAGTCCAGTCTAGCACTTGGTCTCATTGGGACAATGAGAACAGCTAACCGTTGAACTACTTGGGGCCTTTAACCCACCATGGGAGACAAAGAAAACAGTGAAACCCTCTGAGCACAGTGCCTGTCCACTTGTTTACAGTGTCTTTTTTTAAAATGAATTTAAAGATGTGTTTAGAGAGTAAATGTTATATCATTTAATGATTTCAGTATTATTTTGAACCATAAGCAGGGTTGCCAGACTGGGTTTCCAAAAAAGCAAAAATGAAAAAACCAAATATGCTGGACAGGGTGTGGCCACACCAAGAAGAAGGGAAAACCTGGTTTGTGATCCTGTCTTCCCATTTTCTCCCGGCCTCCCCCGCAATTGCCCTATCCTGGAAGTATAAAATGTTAACCAGTGGCTTCAACACCAAGGCACCCCAATCCATGCCTCCCCAGGGGCTGGGGGTCTTCTGTAAACTGTTTGCACATGGCCAGGGGAGGGACACAGGACTCCTGTGTCCTGTCTGAATCTTACAGAGGAAGGGCAGTGTCTCTGAGGGTTGTCTTGCTCCATTAAAATGAATGGCAAACCCCATTTTTAAGTTCTATATTTTTTTTATTTTGTTCATTTAGAGTTTTAGGATATTTTTATTTCTTAAAAGAAACATTTATAACTGGATAGCATTGCAGTGAAAGCAGCTTGGAATGTTGGAGCTCCTGCCAGCTGTTCATACTGCTCTTTCAAGACAACCTCCCTTTATCACATTGGCATTAGGGATAAACAAGGCTTTAAACAAAAGATCAGAAGCCTGGTTAGATTTCCCAGCCTTTGCAAGGTGGGTCAGTCACCAGAGACTAACCCACAAGTGCCTTCATGGAAGCTGCCTAGAGAGAAGGTCTAAGTGTTGCAACCATCTGCTCACAGCTGCTATTAACCCTATAATGACTGAAAATAACCCCCCACTCTATTTTTGTGTTGTTTTTGCACAGACTCCAGAAAAGTGAACGCTACCTATCAAAGTAGTGCTCACATGTGAGGAACTGCTGGTCTTGGATTTATTTCCACTAAATTCAGCTGATCATATTGATCAGTAGATAAACGTAAATAGTTTCCAATTTTAAAAGTTGAATTGCAGTGTTTTTTCACTGTATCAAATAATGTCAGTGCTTTATTTAATAATTCTCTTCTGTACCGTGGCATTTGACTACTTGCTTGTCTACTTGTTTGTCAATTTATTCATTTGTAATTTTTGTGTAATATGTATTATTTGCCAGTTTTATTATATAGGCTATGGACCTCATGTGCATATAGAAAGTCAGAAATCTAGCTCTACCACAAGTTGCACAAATGTTATCTAAACATTGAGTAATTGTAGAACATAGGACTGCTAATCTCAGTTTGCTCCGTCATGTTACGTGTAGAATGTGCAATTAACTGGTGATTTCCACATACTTTTGATACTACTTTACCTGTATGTCTTTTAGAAAGACATTAGTGGAGTCTGTATCCTTTTGTATTTTTAATACAATAATTGTATGTATTGGTTATTTTTTTGTTGAAGATGGTAGAAATGTACTATGTTTATGCTTCCACATCCATTTTGTACAAGCTGGAAAATAAATACATATAACATGAAGCCTTGTGTATATTCTTAATGAATTATGCATGCTTTTTATTATGGAAATAGCAGGTCTTCAGTCTCACTACCAAAGCTCATCCTCCAGAGACAGGAGGCTTAACCTCTTGCTTGGTAGAAACTACCTGGTAGCCTGTTCCTTCTAAGACAGGTTTCTGTTGATTCAAAGAAATTAATATCATTAGTGTTAAAACCAAAATAAGCATATTCAGATTTGGCAGTTTCTTAAGGCTTGGTGAAAAATTAAGATGATATCACAATATATTTGCATAAAACATTGTTTTTCTCAATCTTTCCCCAATGAAAATCTGTATGGGACAAAATATTTTGTTTTCCAGTATGTATATTGAGAAGAAGGACCTCAGAGAACAGAAAATGATGTTCAAGGTCATGATCACCAAGTTAAGAGCACAATTTAGCTATTGATTATGGACTTCTAACCAGAATATAACATTGTTTTGTCTATGAGGGTTTGTTTTCTGAGGCACTGGGGAGGGACAGCCTCATGCATGCTAGGCAAGTGCTCTTCCACTGAGCTATGTCCCCAGCCCTAAGTATCACCAAATATTTATATATACTCTAAATAATTTCTCTTCCAGACCCGGAAGGGGACTGATCAACTTTTCACAGAGGCCTTGAATTTCTGAGTGAATTGCTCATGAATGGCTGTAGGTGAGGTTTTCTCCTTCCCCACTTCTGAGTCACCAGGAAGTCCCTACTTTACACTCAACAATGACCAAGGTGGCATTTCTGCTGGAGCTCATGTCATTGCTGCAGCAGATCCTGTGACTCGCCCACACACCCTGTTGCCTCTGGATGCTGGGGAGGCTTCGTTCTTTCTCAGTCCCCTCTGTCCACTGGATTAGGAAGACCCCACCCCAGCATGGCCTCTGCCAAACAAGGGAGCTGAGCCCCCGTGAGCTCTAGTATGATTTTCAAACCTGTCTTAAATGTGTTTTTGGAACAAAGTGGGAAATAATACAGTCATACTCTTTAGTGAGCATTTAAAATCTATTTCCACCATAAAATAGCTCTTTCTTCTCCTCTCCCTCCCCTCCTGTCTTTCCCTGCCCTCCATCGCCACCCACCCTACCCCAGGAAATTAGGTTTTTTTAATTGGTATTCTTCTATGATGATCCCTGCCTAACTGAAGAGTGGTTCTCGAAGTAGAAACTTTTAAATGAACTTCTTTCCCTCCTCAAGCTTGTTATGAACCCTCCATTGCCAAACCCTTAGGCTTTTTTCAACCAAATAACTTCCGCTAAGTTCACGGGTGTGGTTTCTGGCTCAAGTTCTTTCCACATCACCCCCTTCACAAAAGCCTTGGAGAAGGCTTGTTTGCACCCTCAAAGCAAGGTAAGTTTTTAATCCCTCCCACTTAAAAAAAATGACTCAAAGTAATGGCCACAAGGATTTTGGGATCAGAGCTCGGAGAGTTCCTGGAGGGGGAGAACTTGGCTCAGGACAAGTGGGGTCCCTGGCCACATGATGGGAAAGAATCTCAGCGTGTGCCAGCGACACAGTCGAAGGGTTTTTTCTAAAAAGAGGCACATTCAAGGGAGAATGGGGGCCATCTTCAGAGGAGGAGACTGCAGCCTCCTGGTGTGGGGTGTCCATATTTATAGAGGGGCTGCACCAGAGCTGGAGCCAGAGTGAGGTTACACAATTCGGTGCCAGTGTCTCCAGGGGACCGCCCTCATATTCTCTACTTCAGACCAGGACATGGTCAAGGGTACAGTCAAGGGCGCAGGCCCAGGCTGGGTTGCTCACAGATGTTTATGTGGCATTTCAAAGCTTCATGGCTGATTCTAGCATTCCAACAGTTCACCAGGGCTTCTTTTTTGAGTCTCAGTCTATCTTTCCCTTCTTGTATCTCCAAAGATCAGTTTCAATTTTACAAGCCGACAGCTTTCTGACTTTTGTTCTCCGTGAAGTTCTTGACAGTGCAAACACTTCAGCCAATTTGTCTGATGTGGCATAAGGACTCTGAAGGAAGTAGATAATATGTGTGATTTTGTGTGAGCCCAGGTGAGGACGTTTGTGTGTAAATACAAAGGGAAGGGCTTGAGAAAATTGATTAAAAGGAAACAATAAATGCACACAGTGACTGCAGTTTTACAACTTAAAAACTTTTAAATGTACTCTCCTCTTTAAGCTCTGATATCAGGAAACCAGAAGGTGTTTGAAGAATATTCTTTCTTTAAAACATTCCAAATCATTTTTCTTACTTATTCCTTTGTGTCAACAAACTTATTTCTGAAAATGAGATCAATTGTCCATGGGCATCCTTGAAAGAGATTATTTCTCTTTTGAGAACTTTTAAGATAGAAGTATGTGAGTGATTCAGATTTTTCAGTCCTGCTAACTTCCTGCTTTTGCAGAGTAAGCATGTGCTTTGGAGCCCAGGCAGCGGAAAGAGGTCCTCAGTTACTGGTTCTGAGATCACACTGGAAAGATTTCAGACATGTTCCTCAGAGTAGCAGGCATGAATTTTTTAGGAGAGATACAAAAAGAGAAAAGGGTACACTCTCAAGGAGACAGTGGGACCTTGCAAAGAGGCAAGGGATAATGTGCCCCGCCTGTCCCCCAGTTTTATCAGGGGTTCCAAGGAAGAATCTAGAGAGTTCCACTCAGGTTTACCTCCTGACTTTTGGTTGGCCTCAGATTGTTTCAGACTTCCAAGTCCCCAGTGCATGGTAAAGATCTAAGGCAACCCTTGAACTATGCTGAACATGGGAACCTGTTCCCACAGATTTTCTGATTGGAGGCTTGGCTCCTAATTATCATCTCTCCCTGAATTCTGGAATCTGGTCTGTGTAAAGGTCACAAAAGTCCCCTCCTTTAGGGTAACCCGAGTTCTTCTAAGGACACATCCTTAGAAGCATTTTAGTGCACTGTGTTGGATTGCTAAGCTTAAGTACCATGTTACAAAGCAAAGTTCAGATTAAACTGAAACTTTACCCCATTTAAGGGCAAAGACCTTTTCCTGCTAACCGAAAGCAACCAACATGCCACTCTATCTCCATGAATCTGACTATTTAGATGCACTCTTTAAATGGAACCATGCAGCCTCCATTTTTCTGCAGTTAATGCCATTATACCCTCCAGATTCATCCATGCTGTGGGAAATGGCGGGGTTCCCCTCTTTTAAATGCTCATTAACAATTCCACAGTTTCGTTAACTATTCATCCATCTGTGGCATCAGGTACCCTCACATCTTGGCTGCTGTGCATAAGGCTGCCACCAACCAGGGAGCACCAACGTCTCCTAGTGATGCTGACTTCCCCTCAATTGCCTGCTTTCCTGAGGGTGTGCCTATTCCACATGGTGGCTCTGACTCTTGTCCTTGGAGCAACACCCATACTGGTTTCAGTACTGGGGAAAATGAACCATTTTACGCTCCCAATAGTGCATATCTTCAAAAGTCACGGTCACCTTTCTTTACACACCACAGTCATCCTGACTGCTGTGACAGGATATGTCATGGTGGTTTTGACTTGTATTTCCTTGAGAATTAATTGGTGGTGAGCATATTTTTTTGCTTGTCAGCCATATATGTGTTTTTCCTTGAATGGGATATCTCGTCAAGTCTTGTGCTATATTTAATGAGGTTATTTGTTTTTACATTTTTTAATTTTTAATTTTCAATTAAATTCTAGACTGTTTTCACCAATGTTGAAATTTACCTATTGCCTGTTATATGATTAGAAAATGTATCCTCCATCCTGTGGGTCATGTTTTAATATTTTCCCCACCTGTACATGATTTAGTTTTATGTCATCCCATTTGGGTATCACTGACTTTGTTGCCTGCCCTTTTTTATAATATTTAGGAAATAATTTTCTATTTCAATATCATGGAGGTTTCCAAATATTTTCTCTATCAAGTTTACAGTCTCAAGTCTCACATGTAAATCTTCAATCCATCTTGAGTTTGATATTTGTGTATGACTATAGGATAAGTTTCCAGGTTCATACTTATGTATGTCAATATTTGTTGAAAAGACTGTCCTTACCCCAGTGGCTATATTTGGCAGTTCTTTTAAAGATGTCATTATAACATTGTATGTGGACATATATCTGAGCATGCTGTTCTGTTCCACTAGTTTACACACTTACTATTCTTTGTGTGTGCATGTGTGTGTGTTTGTGTGTGTGTGTGTGTGTGTGTGCATATGTGTGTGTGTGTGTGTGTGTTTGAAGGATTGGTGATGAAACCAAAGGTCAGGGCATGCTATCAAGGACTACATCTTCAAGATCCATCTGCAGCCCTACCAAAGTATTTTAGTTATTATAGCTTTATAATATATTTTAAAGTCAGAGTGTGGTTCCATTAGCTTTGTTCTTTTTCAAGATTGCTTTAGTTATTCAGGGTCTTTTATATTTACATATGGATTTTAGTTCTCTTATTTCTCATTTCTCTAAAATATATCACTGGTATTTGGATAGGGATTTCATCTGATCTGTACATAACGGATTGTATGGACATTTCAATATTGATTCTTCACATCCATGAACATGGTGCTTATTTCTACTTATTCATGTCGGCTTTGATTTCTTTCATCCTTACACTTTTCAGGGTACAAGTCTTTCCCTTCCCTCATGAAGTTTATCCCTCGGTATTGTGCTCCTTATACTGGATTTTTTTCGGGAATGTTTTTCTGAATTTTCTTTTCATGTATTTTGTTGCATTTGTAAAGAACCAAAGCAGAATTCTTGGGATGTTGACTTTGTATTCTGCTGAATTCATGTAATATATATAAAAGGATCTTATTGGGAAGTCATTAATGTTTGTACATATCTAAACATGTCACCCACAAAGACAATGTTACTTTTCTCCAATTTGTATATCTTATTCTTTTCTTGCCCTATCACTCTAGCAAGAAATTCCAATGCTGTGTTCACCAGAAGTTGTGAGATAGGGCATGTTTGCCTCATTCCTGACCATACATAAAATCATTTCAATTTTTCTCCACTGAATATGCTGTTGATTGTGTGTTTTCAACATATGGCCTTTCTCATATTTGGGTTAATTTCTTTACTATCTTGTTTGTTGAGATTTTTTTCATGGAAGTGTTTTACATTTTGTCAAATGCTTCCATTGCCTCTCTTGGGATAGTTATGTATTTTCTGTTCTTCATGAACTTGATGTTGAGTGTCACTATAATTGATCTGCACATGCTAAACCTTCGTGTATTCCAAGGAAAAAATCCCAGGCATTGATGATGTATGATACTTTCAGTATCTTGAATTCAGTATGCATCTATTTTTCTTAAGTGTTTTCCATCTATGCTCATCAGGGGGATTGACCTGTAGTATTCATTGCTTGCTGTTTGCTTACTGCTATTGGTGTATGAGTATGTTGACTTTATAACACATGTTTGAAAAGGTTTTCTTTTCCATTGGAGGAGATTATGATGGTTTGGTGTTAATTGTTTAATAATTTTGTAGCCTTTCATCATGAAGTATTTGGCCCTGGATTCCTTTTCTTATGTGGGGACTGGAGATGTTTTGCGCTACTAGTTCAATTTTCTCAATCATTATTGTTCAGTTAAAATATTTTTTTCTCATTTCTCAATATCCTGCAGTTGTAGGTGTCTAGGGATCTATCTGTTTCTATCTGGTTACAGTTCTCTTTAGGGGAAATTTTTCCCAGTACTCTTCTATGGTTCCTGTTTTTCCATGGTGATATCAGTTTTAATGATTCCTTTTTGACTTTCTCTGTCTTCTTTTTTTTGTTCTCTTAGACATTCTGCATGGAAGACTCTCAATTCTTTTTGCCTTATCAAAAACATTATGTTGGCTTGGTTGATTTTTATTAGCAATTTAAGTCTTTTCATTTATTTCTTCTCTTCTCTTCATTATTGCCCTTGTTCTGGTGATTTGGGGTGTGATGTGATGTGGTTTCTCTGTCTCATTAAATGGTCAGGTTAGGTATCTTATTTGCAAATGTTTTATTTTGGTATCATTGAAATGTATGGTTCTCTAACTCTTCATACGCATCTTGATGTGTCCCCAATTATCTAGTGTGTCGTACATTTATTCTTGTTTTTCTCAATAAACGTTCCGATTTCAATTTTGATTTCTTCTTTGCATTATTGTTTCAAAGGTGTTGTTCAATTTCCACATATTTGTTATTTAGCTTTCTTTAATTTTATTTTCATTCTATTGTGCTTGTAAATAGGTATGATATCAGTGTTCCTAAGATTGAGGAGGCTTGTTTGTGACCTGGTATGTCTGGTGAGCACTGCTCTGAGCACATCAGAAGAGTGTATTCTGCTGTTGAGATTGGTGTTTTGCAGGTCTCTTAGGACCTTTTGTCTTAGTAGTGTTCACACCTGCACCTTGATGTGAAGGATAAAATTGTTTTCCTGTTATTATCTTGCTGTTCATTTACCTTGAGTTCGGTCAATGTTTTATTTATTTTGGTGAATGTCATTATGTCAAATATTTGTACCTGTGACACTGCCTAGGTAGATTGATGCTCTTGTCAGTATGTGATGTTGTTCTTCATTTTTGACCATTGGTGACCTAAAGTCCAAGGTATTTATTCAGATTCCCATGCTTGACTCCTTTTCTTTTGCAAGGTTCATCACTTTCCTGTACTGTTAGCTTGTGTATTTTCTTACACCTACAGTGTTTTTATTGTGCAGAGTTTATCTTGGTATTTTGTTCTGTGTGTGTACTCAGCCACCCTATATCAACTGATTGGGGAGTTTCATTTATTCATACTTAACAGCATTTGATAATGAGATAAATGGCCATTTTGTTCATTGGTTTGGGTTCTGTAATTCTTTGGTCCATTTTCTCTTCTTTCCTGTCTTCCTTTAATCTTTTTAAAGTTTTAATACTTCTATACTTCACTCCCATAACTTCTTACATTTTCTAGAGACATGTTATTTGAGAGTATTTTATATTTGAAGCATTTTTCTAATTTAAATAGAATATATTTTAAGTGAATAAGTTTAGAACACTGATACCATGATTAGGTATCTAATATCTGACTGAGTGTTTGCATTTGATGTTTTGACATCATATAAATTTTATCCAGGAAACTACATCAGAGTTATCTACTGCATTGCTTAAATTCTTTCAAGGTCTGAGCAGTACAAATTGTTACTTTACAGAATCCACGTGAAGACCATCTTTCTTGGGGGAGACTGAGAATAAAATTTAAACTTTTCAAAACCACTATTTAAATCATTGGGACCAACTAGCTGTAATGATTTAAAGTACACCAAATTATACTGTGGCATATTTAGAAACATCTCACTAACTTTTTTGTTTCAGAAAGAATGTTTTCCATAACTACAGTAAAATAATTGAAAATACTTTAATTGTGAGAAAAATATATATGACATAAACCTTGTTACCATTTTTTCAGCATGCCATCAATTGACATTAAATCTATCCCACTATTGTGGAACATTTAATGCCATTCATTATACGTACTTTTTCCTGAACAGAAATTCTGCATGTGCCAAATGAAAGTTCCCCAGTACCCACTGACATTGGTCTCTGGAAGGCCATTCTATTTTTCTGTTCTATCAATTTTTGTACTCCAACTTGCACCTTCTTTAAATACACTTATAGAATATCTGATTTTTGTGACTGACTCACTTCACTGAGAAGAATACCTTGAGAACTCGCCTATGTTCCATCATGTGCCAGAATTTTCTTCCATTTTAAGAGTTAATAATATTCCATTGTCTGTTGAAGCTATGTATTGTTTATATATTCTTAAGGTAGTAGGTGTTGAGATATGTCTACCTTTGAATATCTAAAACATGTTTTTGTGAGCAATGGTGTGGAAATGACTTTTGACAGCCTGAATGTAGTGGGTGTGTTTGTGTGATGGTGTGTGTGTGTGTCTCTATGCTGGATCCTATGATATTTTATGGTGGAAAATGTTATACATCTAGTTTGTAAAAATACAGATAGCTGAGACAATGCAATTATTACATTGAACAATAGTTTAGAATAATACAGGTCATGACAAGTGACATCCACCTCTCAGGGCCCCTAGAGGACCCAATGAGAAAAATGAATCCCTGGTAACATCTCTGAGAGACATGTGGTTTAATTTTGTTTTTGCACACATATCCAGGTAGTTGGGTTTAACAGAAGAAGGGTGACTTTGCATTGTATTTCAACCAAAGAGCGTATAGACATAGCAAAGATAAATAATTTCAAATCAAACACATTTTCTCATTTAACAGAACTTATCCATCAATGGCTAATATGCATTGTCCTTCTCCACATATATCTCAAAATATTAATTATACGTTTTTCAGTAACAAGGAACACCAAAGGACTGAATGAGGCATAGCTATGGATCACAAGAATCTGGATACAGTAAAATATTGAATCATGATTCACTGTAATTCTTGAATAAGTGATAATGATGTCCAAAATGGACATGACCACAAAGCAACTCAAGAGCAGCAGGATTGTCTGTGTGGCCCTCAGTTCTGGGGATGATATTGGAGACAGACTGGTTCTGTGAAGATGCTGGGACAGCCTCCTATGCCTGCACAAGAGAGCCACCATGTATCCATTTGAGATGGTCATTATTCCTATAAAGGTAACTTCCCTGAATGTGAACAGGATGACAAAGATGTCCCGGAGGAAGAAGCTCATGGGCAAAAGAGAGAAGGATTCTGTGATATATAGGAAGTTGTCTGAGGTCAAATTGTGAGTAGTAATAATGGAGATTAAGAGGTGGCTACGAAAATATGAACTGACACACAGGAAAAGAAGGAAAATCAGTTTCCGATGTGAGGATTTATCTTTGAACTTGGCCAAACAGGAGCTTCTGGGGCTGAGGGAGATGACCTGGAGGACACTAAGCAGACAGGTAGTACAGGTGGAGAAGTCTCTCATTAACCTGTACAGGTAGATAAGCAATTTACATGTCAGGTCATCCCATCTTCCACCCTGTGGTGTAAAAATATCTGCAGCTATGATGCCATTGATTACCAGCATTACCAGGTGGATTAGGGCCAGGAGACCAATGGGCAGGTCAGTGGGCTTCGTCTTCTGCCCAGTAATACACAAGGGGATGTGAAAGAGAAGAAGAACGATGTTGGCCAAGATCCCAATTCCAATTCCAATATACACAGTGTTTCTTATGTGAGTATTACTGTATGACTTGTTGGTTTTGCTCATCTTATGGGGAAAGAATAATAAGGTGACCACCTTAGGAAAAAAAACAAGAAACTGTATTTTTTGCAATTATGACTTCTTTCATTAATTCAATGAACACCACTTGCATCCATAAAATAAAGATGATGCATCCAGATGTATCTTTATTTCACATGAAAACACAGTTCTGGTGTATCGCGTCCCCCTGCCCGCAGAGAAACACGAAACCAGATTGGGGCAAGTTCTTTATTTTCTGCAGTCTGCTTCTTCTGGCTGGCCGGCAGCGGCGGGCCGCTCTTGCAAGCGCCTTACATTACATACAACAACCAATCAGCTTATAGATCATGAGGGAAAAGCATGGACAGTAATGGAGCACAATAGTGTGGATATAGCAATCATGCAGTGTCCACGAGGACCCATGACCAATCACATTAACTTCCTCAAATAACGCCACTTGTTGGCAGAGAGTATTAGTCTGCTGGAGGTACCTGGTTTTGTTCTCAGCACTTCCTTGGCACCTTGCCAGGCGCCATCTTGGCCACGCTGAAGGGCTGGGGGCCTGCAGTACCCCGACAGCTCCCCCTTTTTTATTTATTAAAAGAATGCTGGCTTGGGATCGTGCCTGTCTTAGGCGGAGTGGTCAACCATCGTCCTTACCCATCATCGGATAACTGCAGAGCATGCTACAGCTCCTGTCTTAGGTCGGTACGCGGTTACCTCCTTCCTTACCCGTCATTGACTACCGATCCAGCATGCTCAGCCAGACTTGAGGAGAGCTGCCAGCCTCTAAGGCCATCATGGCTTGATGGAAAATGATGCGATCTCTGGCATGAACTTGGCATATACGCATGATAAAGCGTGTGAGGAAGATAATTGTAATAATCATTAACACACACAATGCTCCCATTCCTGCCCATTGCTTTACAAAACTGAAGGAAGAAGATAACCAATTTTGCATTTCAGATATAGGGGCTACATTAACTCTAGTAGAATTAAGGCTAACAATTTGTGATCTAAGAATGGCAGTAAGATTATCAAATTTATAAGACCAATTGGCACGTAGCTGAGTAGATATGATTTTAGACAAATTTGCTGCATAACTAAGATTATGATAAGCTACAGGTGTAATGCACAGTCCCGGCAGATGATAAATACACCCCACGCTTAACAGTTCTTGTAAAAGGTCCATTTGTTCTTGAAGTAAGTCCACACGCTGGTTCACCAAAAGTAGTCCTGCTTTTAGGTGTTGATCCACTGTTTGTTGAGTAGACAGAGCAGTAGCTGTCTGCTGGACCACTTCATTAAGCTTAGTTGCTGACTGTACTGATGTCGTCAAGGCTACAGCTGCTGCGGCGACTGCTGCTGCTGATGCAACTATGGTGGTAATGACTGCTACGGTGATTCCAAAGTCCCTCTTATTTCTGGAAAGCAATACTGGCAATTCATCATCTGTAACAGAGACTGGGACTGGTAGGAAGGTAGGAACACACATTAAGTCTGCCAGCAGGAACCTAGAAGCATTTTAACATTGAGAGATAGCACAAATCTGAAGTACAATTGAGAGAAGCAGTTGTTTTGTTACATAGTTGAACTGTTCCTCCTAAGAGACTAAAAAGAGGTTGTAAGTTAGTTTATTCCATGGAAACACACAAACTGAGCCGCAGCTCCAGTAAAGCACCGGGTTACCCTTATTACCCAGAGTTAAAAAAAAAAACCCAAACAAAGAGACAAAGAGAAAGTTTATCTTTAGGGGACCTGAAGGTCTCCTCTATTCCCCCTTTTTGTTTATCATGGATAGAATCTTATATCCATTTGTCTATCCTGCCTCGGTTATCAGTTTGCTTAATCATTTGGTACTGTTGAGTAAGGACCATAGTTTGGATTGTTTAAAGGGAATAATACAGGCTTCTCCCGGCAGGGAGAAAGCTGATATTTTGAAAGTCCCAAGAAGTGAGCGCACCCTACATCCCCTATAGGCAGGTAAATTTGGTAATCAATGGGCTCTGGAGATCCTTGACATTTGCAAAGGCAGATGGCTTCATGGCTTCATTTCCTCGAATTGACCCGATTCCCTATTTCTACACTAACTACCTGTCCTTAATTCTGGCTTCATTCTCCGCTTTAGCTATAGGAACTCCCAACTGCTTCAAGGAAAAGGGGGCGTCGGTCGTTCTGGCTGCTTCGAAGCTGAAAGGGGGCAGTGAGGGGCAAGCAGTTTGGAGTTCCTTTTTTAAAAATTGGGTCAATCGAGGGGTCCGAGGTAGAAGTCTGGTTGGGGAGGAGCAGGTTGTAAAGTCATCTGGGGGTGGGTACTTCTATGATAGAAGAACAAAAAGACATGAGTACTGAAATGAAATTAGTACAAAGTAAATGTTGCAGCATCTGGAACATGCCACTGAGTATCGTGAAAATGACAGAAGTCAATCTTTCACCAGGAGGTGGAAGAACTGAGAAATTGTTCCCATAACTAGACCTAGCAAAGGCTGGAAAGGACAAGGCCTTTATTTGGGAACTTTAACATAGGCCAGGTTATCAGGAATGTAAACACAACATTTAACTCTTAATGTCATAGATATCCCAAAAAATATAGTTAAGCTACTTAAGTCATCTGATTGTGTAAAATATCCCTTTATTGGTATAACCTGTGTTTAGTAGAGAGCTCTATATTTCTGTTACTTAGGGCTAGGTAATCATACGAGCAAACATAGATTAAGTCTACCTGTGTAGCTTAGGAAGATCTGCAGGCCTTAAACTGACTAAAAACTTCTGACTCTGGCAGTTTCTCTTGATTGTTATCAGGCACATTTGCTGAAGAATCTTTCTTTCATTTGTAGCTTCCAGTCTTTATTCTAGTGGACTAACATAAGTGTACATCTTAAGTTACATTTAATTATTATTTCTCTTAAATGCCCAAGAATGGCTATATTTTGGTTTTTACTGTTTTGCTGGGTGTCCAGGATCCTCTAGTCTCAACAATCTCCTTGATCAGGAGGTTGTGTGACCCAGAGTTGCAGCACTCCTTAGAGAAGTCCTCTTATTCCCTGGGTTCAGGCTGACTGAGGGCAAAAGATCCAAATACTGGCCTATCTTGCCTTCTGTATTTAATTCCAATCTCTAAGTTTGATCTTAATCATCCAGCAAGCCAGTTTTACCAGTCATAGAGTGAGAGTACTGGACTTTAACTTTAATGTTCATAACTTTACAGTTATTTACCCTTTTATCTAACTGGAGTCTGTATTAGTTCTGGAAGTTACCACTATCTGTTCTATAGGTGATGGCTTATTATCATAAGTTACCTAGGTTGCGTGTTTTTGAAGCAGCTACTTTTGTAAAACATTAACAGGTAACAGTTTTACAAAATGAAATTAGCAAGAGTAAAAATATATTCTGCTTGTATAATAGCTATCTTGAATTTTGACTGAGAACCACATTATATTTCCTATTTGAGATCATAGTAATTTTACAACAAGAACCAATCTTTTGATTATAACTTTAAATAAGCTGAAGTCTGACTTATTTTGGAGTCACTCTAACATGTAGTAAGGTGAGAGGGAGAGCCTTATCTCAGGTAAGGCGTGACTCTTTATAGATTTTAAGTGTTCTAATTCTGATGTTGATCTTTGCTTCTTCCTTAAATATCATTAAGTAGTTTACATATACTGTTTCCTGAGTCTATACAAACTTTATAATTAACACAATTTAACATTGTATCTAAAACATGAATCAAAGAAAGGCTGAGAGAGCTTTTAACTTTCCTTTTGTGTGTCAAAGTGGCAAAATATTTTCATGTTTCACAAAATTAACCTTTAAACAAGTCAGGCTCTAATGTTTAGAAATACATTTACATTTGAAATTTTTTATCTCAGTGTAAAATATAACCAATTTTACATATACCCTATTGATAACAGGTCCTCTAGTAGAACACTAAATGATAGAAATTAATCCCCAATGAAATTTACTCTTTATAAGCTTAAAATTACCATTACAGACAAGTTTATCTGGAGAATAGCAGCTTGATAAATTTCCTGCTTTAAAACTTGTATACCTGAAAAATATGAACACATTTAATATACAACTAGAAACCATTTCACAACTACCTTGACACCTTTTTTTTACCAAATTTAGTTTTTAAAGAAAAATTTAGACTCTGTAACACAGTACAATACTTTAACAGTTGTTTAACCATAATTGTATACACCCCAATTTTTAAGACTAATTGTTCTAAAGAATAAAACTTAAGAGACACAAAGTTAAGAGTAAATTAGTGTTTCTAAGAAATCCTTGTCATTTTACCATGTCATTTTACCATATAGATTAAACTTTGGCTTATATTAGAACATTAGTATTTCACCTTAGGAAAAACCTTAAATAGCTTTAGCTGTTTTACATACATACAACCAACTTAGTTAAGTATGTTACCCCATGTAATTTAAGAAGTTAAAAGTACTTGATGTTATTTAACAATTAGCATTTTAACTTTGTAAATTAACCAGACATCTCTACAAACACATTTGAGTAATCCCATACATGTTAACTCCAATTTATTTATTTTATAAAAACCAAGATATCAGACAAGTGTCCTGAACAGGATCCGTTGCCTCTTTCCTGCTGAAGAAAAGTCCTAGAAGCAATTGATATTAGACATTGTTTAACATTAACATTTCATTAGTTTGACCACCTGGAGACTTGCAAGTTATTTTCAAAGATATTTTACTTTTATTAGTTTACCCAATTTAAATTGAACCTTTTTAAATCACGTGAATAAAAGTATTTGGATCCATTTTTAAATTTTAATTTTAAGAGCGCTCAGTTTTGACAAAACATGACATTAGACAGCACGACATACAGATAACATAAAATCAAAGGCCTTGTAACTTTATAGGTAAATGTTCATTGCAATGAAACAGATGTTTAAAAACTTCAGTTGAATAAAAAATAGAACTGATCAAAAAGAAAAAAATCATTAACCTAGGTATGTAGGATCAAAATTATGAGCTCAAAAATACAGCATTAAAGAAAAACAAAACAAACAAAGAATCCTAGAAAATAAGTTAGTTAAGTTTAAAACGGACACCATTTTTTTTTTTTTCAGGTTACCCCTCCTCCTTCCCGCTGAGACTGCTGTAGGCTTTGACAAGGCCAGGCAGGGGGGAGGGAGGATCACCCAGGACTTTTTAACCCTTTTTTTACCTGGTTGAGAAATCAGATTAGGTTTGAATGCAGAAAATCATGAAACAATTATCTCCCAATACTTGTGGGGACTATGGCTACTATATTATGTTCCCACTCTTTCTGAAGTCTGAGAACATGATTGTTCCTCTTTAATTTCTTCTAAGATCTGACTTCCTTCTTCTAAAGGCCCCTTTAAATCCCTAAAAGGGTTTTTTGATTTACCTTGCTGCATTAAACAAGATTTAACAAGTGACCATATTGCCAGAGTTCCCATTGGCAAAGGCTCGCGTCTCTCCGCGTCGCGCAAATCCTCTCCTAGCTGTTCCCACTGAGGAAGATTTAATAATCCCTCATCTAAAAACCACGGAGAGACTTTCTCTACAGTATCTAGGAACTTGAAGGCCGTGTTTGTCTTCAATGGTGTTCCGTGATTTTTTAAAAGTTCTCTAAGAGGCCGCTGCATTCTAATCTTAGACAGATCCGTTCCCATGACTACGAGGTAGTTTACTAGTTTAAACACACAAACAAAAGACAGGCGCGCGCATGCACACACGCTCACTCACACACGCACACAGTTTGGTACCACTTGACTCGTCCCTCCTATGGGGAACCTTTTGTGATGAATCGTCCCTCCCACGGGGAACCTTTTGTGATAAATCGCCCCTCCTCTGGGGAACCTCTTGTGATGAATCGTCCCTCCTCTGGGGAACCTCTTGTGATGAATCGTCCCTCCTCTGGGGAACTATGTTGGAAATTTCTTTCTTTCTTTCTTTCTTTCTTTCTTTCTTTCTTTCTTTCTTTCTTCTTCTCTCTCTCTCTCTCTCTCTCTCTCTCTCCTCTCTCTCCTCTCTCTCTCTCTCTCTCTCTCTCTTCTCTCTCTCTCTCCTCTCTCTCTCTCTCTCTCTCTCTCTCTCTCTCTCCACCTCACCAGCCCATTTCATTTTTCATTTTCAGATGGGGTCTCTCTAAGTTGCTTTGGGCCTCAATAAGTTTCCAAGGCTGGCCTCCAATGTTCAATTCTTTGTCAGCCACTGACTTTACATGAGTGTGTTGATGTGCCCAGTTGGCATTTCTTAATGTGCAAGAAAATTAAACTACCACTCTGTACATCATTGTAGAGGCCCCAATGGCACATATATTCCAAACAAGATTGGGAGATGCTGGGAAAGGGAGAGCACCAGGGATAGGTCTTGGAGGGTGAGAAATAAAACTCATGTTTTGTTTATTTGGGGATTTTGTGCTGGGGAATGTTTCTTGGTTAAGTGAACCAGAACCATGTTACACCCAGTTCTTTTCACTGTAAATTTTGAGGCAGAGTTTCACTTAGGCCTCCTCACTCTCTTCAACTGTTTGATCCTCCTGCCTCAGTCTCTCAAGTCACTGGAATTTCAGGCACCATTGTGCACAACACCAGTGTCGGGGTACTGCAGGCCCCCAGCCCTTCGGCGTGGCCAAGATGGCACCTGGAAATGTATGGAGGAGAGTATTGTTCGGGACAATTGTTGTGATGAATATAATAAATATGAGATAACTACACAATAAAATTTTTTATCATGAATGGATATCAAGAATATATGAAGTCTCAGAAAACACATTAATTTTGCTAGTCAGTTTTGAGAAAGGTTTTGAGTGTCTTGAAAATTTATCTCCACTGAATTTTTGATAACATAACCTTGCTGTGAAATAAAATTGGAAAATATGAAATAAAATCTATTGCATGCTTCAGTTCATAACAAATATTTGAAATGTAGAATTTGGTTAAATTCTTACTCAAATATATTTGTAGACAAGAGGTTTAATAATATAAAATAAATTACTAACTATGATCAGTTTTTTTTTAACTTAATGAAACATCTGTTGTTCTACATTCAACAAACACTCCTTCCTTGGGTCCAAATGTAACATTTTAATGAATGTAGGAGAATCTGTACTTATCCAATGATACTTAATCAAAAATCAGGTATAGATATTTGGTGAGAATTCTAAACTTATCATAAAACTTTCAAGATCTTTTGTCCAGGTCTGTACCCTAAATCAATGAGTGCATTTTTATTGGTGAGAAATGTAAGAAATGCAGTGAAACTCACAAACATTTAATATTTTTTTCAAATCCTAGAAAATATCATTGTGATCATTTTACAAAGAAGCTTTTCAAAGGCAACAAATGCAAACAAGTATTTCATCAGTGCTCAAAATTTATCATTCCAAGCATCTTTATTCAAGGAAAGAATAGCAACTATAAACAATGTGGAAGAACTTTAAATAAAATCACAAGAATTATTCAGTGCAAGAAAACTCATGTGGGAAGAATGCTATACAGATTTAAGAAATGTATTAAAGAATTTAAGGATTTCTCAACCCTTTTTCATAGTACTGATACACCCTACAGACATGAAGATTGTGGTAAGGCTTTTAATCAAAGGTCAGTCCTTACTAAACACAAGAAGAATCATGCTGGAGAGAAGCCCTATATTTGTAAACAATGTGGAGAAGCATTAACTTACATCTCAAAATTTACTGAGCACCAGAGCATTCATACTGAAGAGAGACCATACAAATGTATAGAATGTGAAAAAGATTTCAAATACTCCTCAAGCCTTATTCAACACCAGAGGATTCATACTGGAGAGAAGCCCTACAAATGTACAGAATGTGGGAAAGCATTTACACGAATTTCAAATTTTACTGAACACCAGAAGATTCATAGTGATGAGAGACCATATGAATGTAAGGAATGTGGCAAAGGCTTTAAGTGTAGTAGAAACTTTATTCAACACCAGAAGATTCATAGTGATGAGAGACCATATAAATGTAAGGAATGTGACAAAGGCTTTAAGGACAGTGCCACCCTTTTTAGACACCAGAGTGTTCATAGTGATGAGAGACCATATGAATGTAAGGAATGTGGCAAAGACTTTAAGTATAGTAGAGCCCTTATTCAACACCAGAAGATTCATAGGGATGAGAGACCATATGAATGTAAGGAATGTGCCAAAGGCTTTAAGTATAATGCAGCCCTTATTGAACACCAGAGGATTCATAGTGATGAGAGACCATATGAATGTAACAAATGTGGCAAAGACTTTAAGCGTAATGCAGCTCTTAGTCAACACCAGACGATTCACAGTGATGAGAGACCATATAAATGTAAGGAATGTGGCAAAGGCTTTAAGTGTAATAGAGCCCTTATTCAACACCAAAAGATTCATAGTGATGAGAGACCATATGAATGTAAGGAATGTGGCAAAAGCTTTAAGGATAGGACCATTCTTTTTAGACACCAGAAGATTCATAGTGATGAGAGACTATATGAATGTAAGGAATGTGGCAAAGGCTTTAAATATAGTACAGCTCTTATTCAACACCAAAAGATTCATAGGGATGAGAGACCATATGAATGTAACAAATGTGGCAGAAGCTTTAAGTATAGTAAAGCCCTTATTCAACACCAGAGGATTCATAGGGATGAGAGACCATATGAATGTAACAAATGTGGCAAAGGCTTTAAGTGTAGTGGAGCCCTTATTCAACACCAGAAGATTCATAGGGATGAGAGACCATATGAATGTAAGAAATGTGGCAAATGTTTTAAGTATACTGCAGTCCTTATTAGACACCAGCGGATTCATAGGGATGGGAGACCATACAAGTGTAAAGAATGAGGCAAATATTTTAAACTCATCTCAACTTACTCAACACCAGACTATTCATACTAGAGGGAAGACATATAAATGCAAGTATGTGAAAAGCATTTATTCAAGGCTCACATCTTGTTCAACACCAGAGGATTCTTAATGGTGAATGTAAAGAATGTTGCAAATGCTGTAAGGATTGTCCAACCCTTATTAAACATTACAATATTAATGAAAGATCATACCAATGTACACATTGTGGCAACAATTTTCAAGAGAACACTTTCTCATGGCCAGAGAATTCATATTAAAGAAAATTTATAGGAATGTAAAGAAGGAGGCAAAGCTCTTAATAGGAGTTCATTTTTGGCTTTTAACTTGACCTGGTTTCCTCTTTGATTGACTTTTTCTCTAGTTTCTCCCTCTGCTGAATTTTATTGTTTTTCATTTACTGCTCATGGAATATTTTTCTTGGAATGTTCGGTAGTCCATGCTTACTTTTTTAAAAAAAATTTTTGCATATCACTGATTTTAATGTTATTTTAATTCATTTTTGTAGTATCATATTTGTATCAAATGGGATACATCTTGTTTCTCTGTTTCTACTCGAAGTAGAGGCATACCATTTGTGTAATCATAAATTTACCTAGGGTAATAGTTTTTGATTCATTGTTATTTTTTTCTTCCCCCACTCCAAACCCTCTTATCCCTCTATACAGTCCATCCTTCCTCCATTCTTCCCCCCTCCCACCCCCATTATGTGTCATCATCCACTTGTCAGCGAGATTATTCATCCTTTAGTTTTTTGAGATTGGCTTATCTCACTTAGCATGATATTCTCCAATTTTATCCATTTGCCTGCAAATGCCATAATTTTATTATTTTTATGGCCAAGTAATATTCCATTGTATATGTATACCATAGACTCTTTATGTATTCATCAATCCAAGGGCATCTTGGTTGGTTCCACAATCTGGCTATTGTAAATTGAGCAGCTATGAACATTGTTGTGGCTGTATCTCTGTAGTATGCTGATTTTAAATCCTTTGGGTATAGGCCAAGAAGTGGGATAGTTGGGTCAAATGGTGGGTCCATTCCAATTTTTTTTGGAATCTCCATACTGCTTTCCAGAGTGGTTGCACTAATTTGCAGCCCCACCAGCAATGTATAAGTGTACCTTTATCCCCACATCCTCACCAACACCTATTGTTGCTAGTCATTCTTTCAATTTGCAAATTCTTTTAACTTTTGTTTATCATGGAAGGATTTTATTTCATCATCAAATCTGAATGTTAGTTTTGCTGGGTATAAGATTCTTGGTTGGCTTCCATGTTATTTTAGAGTTTGAAATATGTTGTTCCGGAACCTCCTACTCTTTAGTGTCAGGACTGAGAAAATGGCTGATGTTCATATTGGATGCCCCCTATATGTAATCTGATGGTTTTCTCTTACAGCCTTTGAAAATTGTATCTTTATTTTGTATGTTAGACACTTTCATTATAATGTGCCTTAGCGTGGATCTGTTGTGATTTTATACATTTGGTGTCCTGTAAGCTTCTTGTAATTGATTTTCCATTTCATTCTTGAGGTTTAGAAAATTTTCTGACATTATTTCATTGAACAGATCTTTCATTCATTTGGTTTGTATGTCTGTGTCTTCTCATTTCAAATCTTAAATTTGGTATTTTCATGTTATCTCATAATTCTTGGAGGTTCTGGTCATGATTTCTTCCAATGTTCTCTTTGTAATGAACATTATTTTCAAGAAGAGATATTTTGTCTTCATTGTCTGAGGTTCTGTCTTCCAAGTGATCTAGTGTGTTGTGAGGCTTTCCATTGAGATTTTCATTTGGTTTGTTGTTTCCTTTATTTCAAGGATTTCTGCTTCATTTTTTTTAGAATCTCCATCTATGTATTGAAATAATATTTTCTTTCTTGAATTGGTCTTTTAACTCTTTATTAAAGTGATGGCTCATTGCTTGAATATGCTCTCTTACATTCTCCTTTATTTCACAGATCATTTTAATTAGTACATTCTGAACTCCATTTCTAACATTTCTTCTACAGTGCTGTCAATATATTCTATTAATATAGCATCTTGATTTGTTTGGGTGTATCCTTCCCTTTTTTTCTCATGTTGTTCATGTGTCTTCCCCTCTTGCAGTGCATATCTGAGGTATTATATTTCCACCCTAGAGATTTAAAGTATCCCTGCAGGTTTCTAATACTTGACCTTTAAGGGAGAGATCAATAGTGACATTACCCAATGCTAATAGTAGGAATCTTAAACAAAATATTCCTTCTTAAAGTGTTAAGGGTTTTGTCACAATAAGCAGAGATGATGTGTTCATTTATCATCTAGAACATAAATATGAGGTTTGTAATAAGGT